>NW_028229524.1:0-52304 GCF_053477565.2 Lygodium microphyllum
TTCCATTCTTGTCCTCTCTCTTTCTCATTTCTAATTGTTGAGTGAAATCCACTTGTTGGAGAGACCTAAGGATTGAGCATTTCATTGTAATTAGAGTCTTCTCATTGATTGAATGCTATCCAACTCAAATCATGAGCTTTATTGCCTTATCAATGCATGAGGATTGAGATTAGCCATTGGCAACTTGATCATTTGGTTGATGCTTATCCCTAACATTTCCTTGTGATGTGTTTGTTGATTTGATTATTAAAAAATTATTAAGCCATTGTAAAAGGGTAAATTGGCATCCAATGAATCATTGGACTACAAGGTAAGCCTCTTTCCCACCCATCCATTGTCCATTCCATGCACCAAGAAAAGGCCCCAAGTTTCCTTTCTTACATGCATTTCATTTTAATTGCCTTGATTATAAATACTTGCCATACATACATACCAACTAAGTAAAAGGGCAATGCTAGGCAACATGGCAAGACAAAAGTGAGTGAGCTGCCCTTGCTACTAAATACCCTAAAGGGATGTACCACCTAGCCTAGGGGAAACTTTACCCACCTCCTCATGATCCGAAGCTTGATAGTTGTGTGATAATGCACATACATTAAGCAAAGAGCCCAAATCTCAAAGGAGATATACATCGCACAAGGAAAACGTATCAGTAAGACATATATGTTATGCTCTTGGGATGTATGCAATGAATGAGAGATGTATGTCACCTATAATCTGTACTAAGCTTACGCACATAGGTTACTCATTGGTGCAGGAATCACATATTCATACACGGTACTAAGCATGTATTTTATTTTCATCATGTATTTTATTTTGATCATGACATGGCATATGCTTTTTAGCCTTGAGGTATGCAAACAATCCAAATTTTGGATAGGTACTACACTAAGTATAGGAATTTCAAGACTACTATAGTAATTCATTTATAGAAAATTGAGTGCTAGTATTGAGAAAAAACCTATATATCACCTTAAAGAGCATAAATTCCCCTTAGCTTTGAACTAGAAACTTCCCTAAACGGAGCTACCGATGGGAAGATATTGCAGTTTTTGTGCACAATGGACTTGTGGGATAAGGTGCATAGAAAATTCTAAATATTTTATATTTTAGAAAAGTTTATATAATCTTGTAGAGGACATTCCCCTCATTGATTTGAATAAAAAAATTTCAAATTCACAATTAAAGTTACACTCATTTTTATGCAAAAAGGTCCTGTGGATTGTACTAAAATGGAAATGCATAAAGGCAAAGGAAAGGCCTAGGACAAGGTCTAGAGGGAGATCAAAGACTCATAAGCATCAATGAATGATGAACCTAGCTCACCCCAAGATTATAATGGTGAAATGTAAGAAGAAGTGCTAGATACAGATCCTTATAGTATGCTCAATCACACTTTATATTAATATGAGCTTCATCACATGGAGAGGCATAATGATATGGTAGCCAACCATGATCAAAAGCTCTCTAAGGTTGACCTAGCAATCAAGCAAATAGCACTTTCCAACTCTAAGGCTCAATAGACATTAGAGGAGCTCACCATTCTTACTGATCAGTTAGCAACTAGTTCACTGTAAGAGAAGGTAAATGAGTCTAAGTGGGGAGCAAGGGAACATCCACCATTGAATCCAATACATGTTCCATAGGGTATCCCTGGAGCTAGGGATATCCCATTTAGTACTTACAAGGTTGGTGAGCCCTCCCACATCAATAATGAGCTCCTTCTGATGTCCCTCATCATCCATGTAACCAACCCTCTAGTGAGACTTGCACCCACCATTGGTAGAAGCTTCCTCACTCTCCTTTGAAACCCCAATGATAGTTACATGGCTCAACCCAATCATGGATAGCATGGTTTTATGGCAAGCACATAAATCGACAACATGGCATTAATGGCCAGTATGGCATTCATGGGCAATATGGTTATAATGGACAGCATGGTGTAAATGTGCAACATGGTACGTATGGATAGCATTGTATGGAACATGGTATGTATAGGTAGAAAGGCACCAATGACCTTTGTGATAAGATTATTCTTACCAAGTATAATGGGCAATCACAATCCTTATTAGACTTGGAAGGACATAACTTCCAAATCAGAGTCATACTTCAACATCTACCCACGCACTAATGGAGAGAGGAGAGCACACCAAAAGGAGATGAAAAGTGAAACTTGGAGCTGAAGCATTTGTGAGAAATTCTATTTAGACATGTTGCTTACATGATACAATTTCTTGGGTGTCATTTATGTATCAAAATTCAATTTGCTCATGTTGCAAAACTCATTGCACAAATAATGTCATACATGCCACTTTGTTTATAGGCATCTTATAGGGACGCCTGAAATTTTTGAAGCTTGCATCTTTAATAACTGACTTTTTCATGTAGTGTAAGAGAAAGTCAAGGATGACTCCATTGTTTACAATTTTTATCTTCTATGCCCAAGACATGATTCATTTGTGTGTTTAGAGACAACATACATGGTTTTCTCCAACTACTTAAATGCTATGACAATGTAATAATACATAAAACTCTTGATTGGAAAGGTTAGATCTTTATAGAGAGATAGAAGCTAGGTTACATTTATATAACCTTATTTTTCCACAATACACTTTTATAAGTTCAATAGATCATATGTTGCCTTGGTTATCATATTTTATCTAATCTTTCATATGAAATAATAATTCATATAAAATAATATTTCCTACCATAAAATAATTATTTGTGAATTTAATCATAGCAATCTATTTTAAAATGATAAATGATTATAATTATTTAAATTTATTTAACAATAATAATATATTATTAAATTATGAATCTCAAGAATACGTTAGTTGAATTTTTGAGTTATTATATTTTTCTAAATAGTAATTTATTATTTATAATGAATCCTATAGTTACATATGGAAGTATTTTTGGAGAACAAATTCATCAAATTAAGATGTTCATTTCTTAAGTGAGCTACTATTATACATATTAAATCCAAATTGTAATTACTTTGTTACTTTCCAACGTGGATTTACTTATTGAATAGGTTAAATCTCCCTTACCAAAGAGACAAGCAACACTTTCATTTATTTTGTAGCTTGTGTAAGGATACAATATGATTCTATTGTAATAAATATTCTTTCATATTAAACAAAATTTTCATACACTGAAGGTTCTTTTGTATTGAATAATGTTTCACGTAGAGTAAATTCTACCATATGGAAGACTACTTATGTTCATTATGCACATTCGTCCTGATAATCACTAATGGGTCTTGGCGCATTACATTTGAGATGATAATAGGAAGGGAAAAACACCCTCTTGCACAATAGCAATTTTAAATCATGTGATGCATGCACCTTGTAATGATAAGCCATATCTATCCTCAAACTAATGGATAGACATTAACAAAAACATACAAATGCAGATAGAATTCAACAATAGCAAATTTTATGTGCAAGTAAAATACAGAGCTTGCAATACATATCCTCTAAGAACACCTCTTCTTTCCTATAGCTAGAACAAGAGAAGAAACCACAAATATTTCAACTAGGACAAGGAGAATCAAGCCACAAAAGATTAAAAATAATAAGTCTGATAGCTCGTTTACATGTCAAATGAATATACACATGTATATAGACATGATAAACATCTATTTTAATGGATGAGCAATGCAACTAAAAGGTCTATAGACAACAATGAAAAATGATGTTAAGAATTGTGTACAATTCGAAGAGAACTTTGAGTTTGAAGAACAACTAATAAAAATATTACAACATATAATAAGGTAAATAGAACAAGAATGCATTAATAGATTTAGCACAAGTAGACTACTTGCATATAGCATTTTGCATGCATAAAACAAGGGTGCACAATCACACACAAGAGCATTGCCCTTTTTTTTTTGGCACGAGAGAGAGAGAGAGAGAGAGAGAGAGAGAGAGAGAGAGAGAGAGAGAGAGAGAGAGAGAGAGAGAGAGAGAGAGAGAGAGAGAGAGAGAGAGAGAGAGAGAGAGAGAGAGAGAGAGAGAGAGAGAGAGAGAGAGAGAGAGAGAGAGAGAGAATATTTTTTCTTTAATTTCCTAAAATCAACTTCTTTCTAAAAAAGGAAGATATTGCCAAATTCAAGGCTCAGTGGACCACTTAACAAAAGTTAACCTCATTTTCATGGACCAATCCTACAATCATTTTCCTTATCACCTTTCACTACGGAATGGGGCAATAGCGACGGTCATTTGCGATGCAAAAAAGTGGCATCGCTAAAAGTGTCACTATTAGCATTAGCGATGCAAATAGCGACACTAATAGCGATGCCAATAGTGACGCTAATAGTGACAGAAATAGCAACATTAATAGCGACGCCGGTCTCTGAGAAAAATATTTTGAAAACTCGAGTACGACATTTGTCGAGAAAACATTTGCAAGAAAGAATAAAAGAGAGAGTGAGAGAGCTTAAAGACTTGAGAGGGAGAGGGAGAGGAAGAGGGGGAGAGAGAGAGGGGGGAGAGCTCATCACCACCATCACCGTTGCCATCGCTATACATGAAGAAGAAAGAGAAGCATGCAAGGGAGAAGGGAGGGAAGGTGTGAAGAGAAGGAACAAAGGGTTTCATCTTCAGGCCTTTGAGGTAGGTACATTGCCTCTTCTTGCTTTATTTTGTATTTTCTTCTCTTCTTTTTTTGTTTTTCTTTGCAAAGAGATGAATGGAAAGAGAGGGAGGGAGGGAGTGAGAAGAAGGAAGGGAGAGGAAGAGAAGAAAAGGGAGAAAGGAAACAAAGAGAAAGAGAAAGAGAAAGAGAAAGAGAAAGAGAGAAATGAGAG
The DNA here is from genome assembly GCF_053477565.2 of Lygodium microphyllum. NCBI lineage: Eukaryota > Viridiplantae > Streptophyta > Polypodiopsida > Schizaeales > Lygodiaceae > Lygodium > Lygodium microphyllum. Next base: position 4,811 of record NW_028229524.1, read on the forward strand.
ATGAAGGGAGGAAGAGAGGAGGATGAGTGAGAGAAACAAGGAGGGAGAGAGGGGGGAGAAACAAATAAAGGAAAATAGAGAGAGAAAGAGAAGGGGAGAAAAATCAAGAGAGGGAGAGGGAAGGAAGAGAGGAGGAGGAGGTAGAAAAGAAGGGTGAGGTAAAGAGAGGGAGGAGAGTGAAAAGAAGAGAGAGAGAGGGAGAGGGAGAAAGAGAGATAGAGAGAAAAAATAGAGAGCGAGAGAGAGGAAGAGAGAAATAGGAAAACAATGAGAGAATGAGAGAGAAGGTTAAGAAAGAAAAGTAAAGGGAAAGGGGAGAGAGAGAGATAAAGAGAGATGGGGTGATAGTTCTTTCAATATCTTTATTTTTTAAGATTTTTATTTTCTATCTTTGATTGTGTTTGTAATGAGATGCATTGAGTGAGAGTGGGGAGGGAAAGAGGGAGAGAAATAGAGAAACGAAGGGAGGGGAAGGAAGAGAGAGACGGAGAGAAATAAAAAAGTGAAGAGAGAGGGGCTTCATAAAAAAGTGTCGAAACCTGAGCATGGCATTTTATAGGTTTGTAAGCGAGAGAGAGAGAGAGAGAGAGAGAGAGAGAGAGAGAGAGAGAGAGAGAGAGAGAGAGAGAGAGAGGCCACCAGCACCGCCGCCATTCACGAAGAGGGAGGAGACAAGTGTAAAGGAGAAGGAAGGAACGTGCGAAGGATAAGAAAAAGAGGGAAGTACGAAGTGATTCTTCTTCAAGCTTTGAGGTTAGTGCATTATCTCTTCTCTCTTTGTTTTTCTAATTTCTTTACTTCTCTCTTTCTTTTTGTTGATGAAGAGATGTAGAGAGAAAAATTGAAAGATATCAACACAAGGAAGAGAGAGAGAGAGGCTGCTACCATCACCAATCCACTACAAAAAGAGAGGGAACAACTGCAAAGAAGGAGGGAACCCGTGAAGGAGAAGAAGAAGGAGAGAAGCGAGAAATGATTTTTCTTCAAGCTTTGAGGTAAGTGCATTCTCTCTTGTCTATTTGTTTTTCTCTTTTCTTTACTTCTCTCTTTCTTTTTGTTGATGAAGAGATGTATAGAGAGAAGAAGGGAGAGAGATCAATGAGAGAGAGAGAGAGAGAGAGAGAGAGAGAGAGAGAGAGAGAGAGAGAGAGAGAGAGAGAGAGAGAGAGAGAGAGAGAGAGAGGTTGCCGCTGCCACCACATACACTAAAAGAGAGGGGAAAACTACAAAGGAGGAGGAACCCGTGAAGAAGAAGAAGAAGAAGAAGGAGAGAAGCGCGAAAGGATTCTTCTTCAAGCTTTGAGGTAATTCTCTCTTCTCTCTTTGTTTTTCTCTTTTCTTTACTTCTCTCTTTCTTTTTGTTGATGAAAAGATGTATAGACAGAAGAAGGGAGAGAGATCAACATAAGGGAGGTTGAGAGAGAAAGAGAGAGAGAGAGAGAGAGAGAGAGAGAGAGAGAGAGAGAGAGAGAGAGAGAGAGAGAGAGAGAGAGAGAGAGAGAGAGGTTGCCGCTGCCACCACATACACTAAAAGAGATGGGAAAACTACAAAGGAGGAGGAACCCGTGAAGAAGAAGAAGAAGAAGAAGGAGAGAAGCGCGAAAGGATTCTTCTTCAAGCTTTGAGGTAAGTGCATTCTCTCTTCTCTCTTTGTTTTTCTCTTTTCTTTACTTCTCTCTTTCTTTTTGTTGATGAAAAGATGTATAGAGAGAAGAAGGGAGAGAGATCAACATAAGGGAGGTTGAGAGAGAGAGAGAGAGAGAGAGAGAGAGAGAGAGAGAGAGAGAGAGAGAGAGAGAGACGCAAGGGAGATTGCAATGACATTGAATGGGTTAGGCAAGGAGTATAAGGCATTTGATACATCCATTTCTATGAGAGCAGAACCCCCTTATTGGGATGAGTTACTTGCAATGCTACTACATGAAGAAGTAAAGCTTGGCTTGAATATAGGTTCAAGCACATCTTAGGGTAGAGACATTGTCTTTTACTCTAGTCATCAAGCTAGAGGTGGTAGAGCTTATGGAGCTTTTCGGGGTCAAGAAGACACTCAAAACACACATAGACAACAATAGCAAAATACTTGGCATAGCTCAAATACACAAGGACAACGAGGATCTGGAGCCTTTAGAGATAGGGGGAGATCCCCTAGAAGAAGAGATGGCTCCTAGCTGTCACATGAGCAGTCTAATAGGGATAAAGATTCTCATTATTGTGGAAGATATGGGCATATCGCAAGGGATTGCCATAAAAAGCAAGCTGATATGAAGGAAAAAGGCAAGCAGCATGAACATTATGCATCTTCCAGTGGTACTCAGGATGACTAGGGAGATAGATTGTTTGCTATGCAGCACGTATCAAAGAATACGCCTAAGCAAGGCAACGATGAAAAATGGTACATAGACTCAAGAGTATCCAATCATATGACTCCTCATGGTGAATGGATTGATGAGTTAGTAGCAGGGTCTCATGGATTTGTATGTACTTGTGATGATACACAACATGATATTCAGTATATAGGTATAGTTCCATTGCTCATGCTTTCTACATGATGGCAGAAAGAAGAGCCTACATGATGTACTACATGTACCTTCTATTACCAATAATCTACTATTGGTGCGCAGATCGGACGCAGATAGCTCACGTGGTGAATCCTGAAGGTCCCCAAGAATAAAGTACTCTACTTTTTAGCACAAAAACCCATGTAAAAGCAAGCACGACATGAGACAAGAGACAAATTGAACTCAATCTCCCCCATGCCTTGTGTGAGCGCTTCACAAAGCATGTATTTAATGTATATTTCCAATCTTCATGCTCAAAAATAGCCCAATTACAAAAATGTGACAAGCTTTTAGCTTTTGAGTTTGCTTTCTACCAAAAATAGGAAAATAAAGCTAATGGACGGTGCCCATAAAGTCTGGCATGCCCAATCTCAATGTCCAAATAGAAATAACATATCCAGGCGCATAAGCGCATACAAAATAATAATAAATAATCGATGTCTCTATAGACATAACAAAATATAGGCGTGGCGCCTATCAAAATATAGTCCAAAGGTCGAAAACTCGCTAGTCTCCAATGCTTTCCTCCGCCACTGCTGCTATCTCTACACATCAACTGAAGCATTCACAATCGTTAGTAAAATAACACAATTAAACCGACAAAAGTGAATACCTAGCAGTCTTCAGCTACATAAATAAATCAACTGGTTAGAAATAAATCCTAACCTTAATTTATTACGAGTGCGCACTCTAAACTCATAAACGTTTATTAATTTAATATGCATTTTGCGGAATCACCCGCTATGGAATCACCCATGTACACACTAAATTAATGAAACGCCCGAAAAGGACAGGCGTCCCCATCAACTTCTCGCACAAAGAATCCTCTTTGCGTATGAGCCCTGGTCATCTAAGTTTACGAAATCCACCGTAAAACCTCACGGAATCCACCGTGGAATATGCCTCTTGGCATCATACCCCCGGGGTGGGATAGCAATTGACCTCAATTGCTATTAGCTCAATGTGGAGCTAACAGAGTGGGGAAAGCATTTAAGTCTCTAGCGTGCATCCATTGTGCTTCCTCTACAGGATGGTTCTTAAATTTCACGAGATATCTAGAGTACCTTCGGCCAGTTCTAGTGGTCATGTAATCAGTGTCTATGATGGCTTCTGGTTCAAGTATTTCAGTCTCTTCTTCTAGTAAAGGTGGGTTTTCATAGACAGGGTGGATAGGTAATTGTCCTCTAAATGGTCTCAATAAACTAATATGAAATGTATTATGAATTTTCCAATGTGATGGCAGTTCTAACTTGAATGCATTGTCATTAATCTTATGAATGATTCTAAATGGTCCGTAGAATCTAGGGGCTAATTTGACAACTGGATGTCTATCTACACTTTGCAGTCTACGCTTTTCTATTCTAAGCCAAACATAATCATCAACTTTGAAATTCATGGCTTGTCTTTTCTTGTTGGCTTGTTTGGTATATGATTGTTGGGCTTTAGCAATCATATCCTTTACCTCATCAAAAATAGTGTTATGCATAACAGCGATATCATCGGCACTTTGTATTCTATTAGACAAAGATGCAACAGGTGTAGATAATCTATGTCCATAAATAACTTCAAAAGGTGCTTTCTTTGTAGATGTGTGCGGTGTATTATTGTAAGCAAACTGTAATAAATGCAAATGAGTATCCCATGTCTGAGGTTTAGAGATAGTGTATGCACGTAAAAGGTCTAGAATAGTGCTATTTGTGGCTTCTGTTTGTCCATTTGTTTCTGGATGAAATGCAGATGAGAAATCAATCTTTGTGCCTAGATTTGCAAACAGTGTAATCCAAAAATTATTACAAAATCTAGAATCTCTATCTGAGATAATCACTTTCGGCAATCCATGGTTAGTAAAAACAGTTTTCAAAAATAACTGTGCTGCTTGTGATGCTGTTAAAGTTTTCTTACATGCAATGAAATATGATTGCTTACTAAATCTATCTACAATTGTCCAAATCATGTCATGGTTAGATTTAGTATTTGGTAAACCAGTAATGAAATCCATAGATATATGTTCCCAAGGTTTAGATGGAATAGATAAAGGCATTAATAGTCCATACTGTTTACCATGATGTCTTTTTATTCTTTGACAAATCAAACATTCAGAAACAAAATTAGATACATCTGCATCCATATGCGGCCAATAAAAATCTTCAGTTAACATGCGTAATGTAGAAATGATACCTCTATGACCTTGATATGGGGGACAATGAATTTCATTCAAAACAAAAGATCGGAATGGAATAGTAACACACAGTCTCTTTTCAAAGAACATGAATCCATCATTATATGACAATGAATCAACAGGAATGAAATTATTTTGAACTAATTTTTGCCAATCAGAATGAAAAGTAATATCCTGGTGATATGTGTCTTTCATAGCAATCAAAGAATCAAAAGATATGATAGAAATGTTGTGAATTGCAGGTCTTCTACTCAATGCATCGGCAACTACATTTTCTTTTCCAGGTTGGTATTGGATGATAGGATGGAAACTTTGAATGAATGAAGCCCATTTGATATGGCGGTCAGAAATTTGGGGTTGGCTAAGTAGATGTCTAATGCTTTGCTGGTCAGTCTTTATCATGAATTCTGAACCCATTAAATAATGCTTCCATTGTTTTAATGCTTGTACAACTGCTAAGAGTTCCTTGTCATAAGTGGAATATTTAAGCTCAGAGGGTTTCAGCTTAGAACTAGAATATGCTATTGGATGGTTGTCTTGCATTAATACGGCTCCTATTCCTGATCCGCTAGCATCGGTCACAACTAGAAAGAATGGTCTGCTAAAGTCAGGTAATTGTAGGACAGGGGCATTGGTCAATGCACGTTTGAGTAAGTCAAAGGATTTCTGCTGGTTTTCAGTCCATTGATAAACAATGCCTTTCTTAAGAAGTTTGGTCAATGGTAAAGCAAGTAATGAGAAATTACGTACAAACTTCCTATAGAAACTAGCAAGACCAAGGAATGAGCGTAATTCATGTACATTTTTAGGAATAGGCCAATGCAATATTGCGTCAATTTTCTTAGGATAAACTTTTATTCCTTCTTTTGATACAATATGACCTAGATATTCTATTTCTGTCTTAAAGAATTCACTCTTGTCAGGATTTGCAAACAATTGATTTTCTTTCAGTAATTGAAAAACTAATGATAAATGCTCATAATGTTCTTTTTCACTTTGACTGAACACTAAAATATCATCAAAGAAAACAATCACACAATATTGATATTTTAGAAAAATACGGTTCATCATTCTACTGAAAGTAGCAGGTGCATTAGTTAATCCGAATGGCATAACTAAAAATTCGTAATGGCCAAACTGTGTCCTGAATGCAGTCTTAAATATGTCGGATCTATCTAGCCTCACCTGATGATATCCAGACTTAAGGTCAATTTTACTAAATATAGAAGATCCTTGCAGTTTGTCCATAAGGTCATCAACTCTAGGTATAGGATACCTATTCTTTACAGTGATCTTGTTTAATGCTCGGTAATCAATACACATCCGATAAGTATTATTCTTTTTCTTGACTAAGAGCACAGGTGCACCGAATGGAGAACTGCTAGGTCGAATTAAACCTCTATTTAGTAATTCTTCTACTTGACTCTGGATTTCTTTTTGCTCTATTTGATTGTGCCTATATGGGGCTTTGCAAGGTGGTTGTGTGCCAGGTATTAGGTCAATCTTATGGTCTTCTGGTCGTGATGGAGGTAAACCTGGGGGTAGGTCTTCTGCAAAACAGTCCTTAAAATATGCGAGAAATTCCTTATGCCTAGGGTGCATATGATTTTCCTTTGCGTGCAATTCATTCACCCAAATGAGATATGATTTAGTATTCTTGCGTAGTGCACGTTTTGGTTGAGTATGCGAAAGCAGTGGAAACATATGAGATGCATGCATACCAAATAATGTAATAGATTTTCCTTGAAAATTTATATTCATCGTGTGTGTGGAATAATCTATATTGGGATTATGTTGGTGTCTCCATGGCATTCCTAGAATAATGTCGCTAGACTGTAATGGGACAACTAAGAAATTTCTTCTTTCAATATATGGACCAATTTGAATTTCTAAATCTTGAACTTCTTGTGTGCCATTGTACCTAGTGCCTAAAAATGCAGCTTTTATGCGATAGTGCGTAGGTACAGTATGGAGTTTCAATTCCTTTACCAATTTTGCTGAAATAAAGTCATGGGTACTACCGTCATCATGCAAGATAGTTCTTTCTTTTCCATGCACCATACATTTCATAGTCAACAATGAATGTGAAGTAGGCATACCTGGTAAAGTGTCGGAAGTAGTAGTAGGATCATCTTCTTCTTCAGTGAAATCTGGCATATCCTCATGCTCTTCTTCATCCATAGCTCCAAGGTAGTTGATATGTGCTGATGGCTTCTTTGAATGACAATTTGCTGCGAGATGCCCTGGCTGGTGACACTTGTAGCATACGATGGGCTTGGCTTTGGTCACATTATTTGCAATGGCTGGGAGTCTGGGTATATTTGGATTTGCTTGTGGAATAGGCTTAGGATTTGGATTGACAGTGGATGGTAATGCAGGTGGTTTAGGCCAATTCTTGCGGAAAGATGGTGATGAAAAGCGACCTGGATTAAACCTTCTGAAATTGGAATTGAATTGTTTAGATCCATAATTACCGTTTGCTTGGAATGGCTGTGGTCGTCGTTCTCTTCCGCGTAACTTGTCTTCAGTGTCGTGAGCTAAGGAGATGGCGTCTTCAAGGGTAGCAGGCTTGAACATATTCACCTCAGCGTAGTAATGTCCAAGAAGTCCAGACATGTACTTCCGCTTATGTGTCGTCTCTGGTACGTCTTCAAGCATGCGTAGCTGTAGGAGTGCATTCCAAAAACGCTCTGTATACTGTGGAATAGGCTCACGGTCGCGCTGTTGAAGTAAATCCCATTGCTTGATAGCCTTCTCATGAAATTGCGGTGGAAGAAAATTTTGCATGAACTTCTTCTTAAAATCTTCCCATGTAGCAGGACATTCTATGCTCTTGCGGACTACAGTCCACCAAAGTGATGCTCTGTCTATCAGATGATTAGTAACACACTTGATTTTATCTTTCTCGGGATAAGTTTCCTCATGGAAATAGTCATCAAATTGGCTAATGAATGATAAAACAGTCTTTCCTTCTCTTATGCCATTGAAAGTGCGAAACTTGAAACTTCGTTTACTTATCTTGGATTCCTTGCGAATGGTTTGTGCTTCAAGAGTGGCGTCGATGGTACGGCGAATCAGATCTTCAGCTTGCGGTTCTTCTTTGTCAGTGGACGCTCCTTGTAGCTTTGTCAATTGTGCTTGCAAGGCTTGTCTAGCTCTTCGCTCTTCTTCCAATTGCAGCATGATAAGATCCAGCTTTTGTTCCATGGTAGGCTCGGGTAGATCGTCTTCAGCCATAGGATCATCCATATGTGGGGTAGTCATCCTGTAAAACTCAACAAACCTTTCTCACTCAAAATCAGTTAGCGGGATGAGCGTAGCTCAAATTTGGGGTTACAAGGCTATGTATTTTTGGGTATTTTCTTCTTCAATTTTCAGAAATTCTGCAATATTTCTGTCTCCATTTGCTGAAAATACTTCAACAAACTTGTAGATAGGTAGAACAGCTTGCTGCGAACAACTTTCCAGTTCAGAGTTTTTGCAAACGAACAAGTCTTCTATGAGTTTTAAGCGTTAGTCAGTTCTGATTTAGTCTGACTTGCAGAGTTGCAGACTTAGCAGACTTGCAGAGTTGCTGACTTGCTGGACTTAGGCCGACTTGCAGAACTTGCAGGACTTGATTCCAAGTAACTTACTGAACTTGACTTCTGGAGCGCAGGACCCGGAGTTTACAGACTTGTTTGCCTTCACTGACTTGCAGAGTTTGGAGTAACTTAAGCTTAATGAATTAAGCTTAAGCTTAATAAGCTTAAGAAGGAGAAAACAGGCCGCCGTTTTTTTCGTGAAGGGGGGGGGGCCGTTTTTTTACTGACGCGGAAATTTCGGAGATGTCTTCTTGCCAATCGTTTTGACGATTTGAAGCTTACAAAGCTTCTTAAGCTTAAGACTAAGCTTTAAGGTCAAACTAAACTTGATTAAGAAGAAATCTTATCTCTGTTTGCAACGACTTGATGAAGAACATGTATGAGTGGTCCTCCGCCGACAGAGATTGGTCCTTCGCGATCTGACAGTGGAAATAGGGGTTCTTGATCGCCAGAAGTCTGCCTGTATCGACGGTTCGCGACGAGATTGACTGTAGAGGCCGTTTGTTCCTGGAGCTCCGCCTTCGCCTGAGATTGGTAGCGATTGGAAGCCCTTGATCTCTGCTCCGCTCTGATACCACTGGTGCGCAGATCGGACGCAGATAGCTCACGTGGTGAATCCTGGAAGGTCCCCAAGAACAAAGTACTCTACTTTTTAGCACAAAAACCCATGTAAAAGCAAGCACGACATGAGACAAGAGACAAATTGGGTTCAATCTCCCCCATGCCTTGTGTGAGCGCTTCACAAAGCATGTATTTAATGTATATTTCCAATCTTCATGCTCAAAAATAGCCCAATTACAAAAATATGACAAGCTTTTAGCTTTTGAGTTTGCTTTCTACCAAAAATAGGAAAATAAACTAATGGACGGTGCCCATAAAGTCTGGCACGCCCAATCTCAATGTCCAAATAGAAATAACATATCCAGGCGCATAAGCGCATACAAAATAATAATAAATAATCGATGTCTCTATAGACATAACAAAATATAGGCGTGGCGCCTATCAAAATATAGTCCAAAGGTCGAAAACTCGCTAGTCTCCAATGCTTTCCTCCGCCACTGCTGCTATCTCTACACATCAACTGAAGCATTCACAATCGTTAGTAAAATAACACAATTAAACCGACAAAAGTGAATACCTAGCAGTCTTCAGCTACATAAATAAATCAACTGGTTAGAAATAAATCCTAACCTTAATTTATTACGAGTGCGCACTCTAAACTCATAAACGTTTATTAATTTAATATGCATTTTGCGGAATCACCCGCTATGGAATCACCCATGTACACACTAAATTAATGAAACGCCCGAAAAGGACAGGCATCCCCATCAACTTCTCGCACAAAGAATCCTCTTTGCGTATGAGCCCCGGTCATCTAAGTTTACGGAATCCACCGTAAAACCTCACGGAATCCACCGTGGAATATGCCTCCTGGCATCAACTATCCAACTAATACACATGGCTATACATTATGAAGCACAAGGATGAGGTCCTCGATGTCTTTAAGCAAATGGGTTTATAAAGTGAAATGCAAGTCTGATAGTTCGTTGGAAAGGTATAAAGCCCAACTCGTTGCAAAGGGATATGCACAGTAGTATGGCCTAGATTATGAGGAGACTTTCAGCTCAGTTGCCAAGATGGCAACGATGAGAATAGTCATTGCATTAGTAGCTTCTAAGGGCTGGAAATTATATAGCTATAGTAGTAAGAAGTAGCCCACCATTGCTTTTTCTAGTATATGGAGGCATAATACAGGGGTGCAGCCTTAGCGGCATATGAAGTAGTTTGGCTTGTGAAATTGGCTTATGAAATTGCTACATGATTTGGGTATCCACTTGGACAACAAAGTCACATTGCATTGTGACAATCTCAGTAATGTGATGCTGGCATGCAACCCTATCTATCATGCTAGATCCAAACACATAGAGGTTCATTACCATTTCATCAAGGAAATAGTACTTGCAGGACAAATTGATCTACTTTATGTGAAGATAGAAGACGAGGTAGCAAATATCTTTACCAAATCACTTGGTAAAGAAAAATTTGTTCGTTTCAAGGAGCTACTTGGAGTACAACAACTAGTCTGAGCTCAAAAAAGGGAGTTTGAGAAGGGGGAGAATGAGCTTGATTCTTTTGATCTTGAAACACCTCCATCCATTGAGATTGAGGGTGAGGCCAAGAAAGAAGAGATAGAAGATAACTTAGACGTAGGTAAAAACAAGAAGGAAGAAATAGAGCTCAAAGACACTACTACTCCCTATATAAATGTTTCTGGCTCCAACGCCATGGTATAACTCTTACAAATGTCCAAATGCTCCCCCAAAAAGACTTGAACAAGTTTGGAATAAGCTAGAGTGAGCAGAAGATCAATGGGACTTATTCATATCTCAGGATCTTGACCACAATGAAAGTTTGAAGTGAAGCTCCTCTTCTTGGGCCTAAGCAAGTGATAAAAAAGCTCCTTGAGTAATACTTTTTTGAATTGATTATATCTAGCTTTTGCAATTACAAGCTCTTCTTTTTCTTGGGCCTAAGCAAGTGATGAAAAAACTCCTTGTGTAATACCTTTTCGAATTGATTATATCTAGCTTTTTCAATCAGATGATTTCTTATTTTTCTTAAATTTGATACGCAATTTTTAGACATTAGGTGTAGGTGACATTGGCAAATGAATTATACAAGAATATTTAGTGCATATAGCTAGAAGGGTGGGTGGCAGGGGTGCATGCCATGCCACCTAATTTTTTGTCCCTCTGTAACCGTCACTATTTGCGTTGGAATTTACTATGCAATCGTCACTATTAGCATCACTATTTCCGTCGCTATTTGTGTCTCTATCCTAATTAGCGACACAAATAGCAATGAAAATAGCAATGCTAATAGTGATAACGGGGGGAATTTTTTCCATGAATAATTCCATCACTTTAAACATCGCTATTGGGTCTATATATTGTAGTGTTTCTTTTTTGGGGACAATCTTTTGGAAGAATGAGTATTTTCACAATCTTATTTAGACTAAAGTGGAGTACTTGGAACACATTGTAAGTGAAGAAGGGATTAAAGATAACCTAAAGAAAGTGTAATGTATTCATGATTTTCCAACGCCTATCAATGCCACTTTCCTTTGTGTATTCTCTATTCTATCTCCTTCTATCAAATATTTATTATGCACTCTATATATAAGCCTTTTCCACCCACCATCATGGATAGGCCAAACCCAAAGTAAAAACCAAGCCTACCAATCAAAAATCACCAAACTCCCATGCCTTTTCCATTGAATACATCCTTCCATGCTAGTCCATCCTCTTCCAACCCCTCAAAGGGTACAGTCAGAGACCAAATATGTATAATTATTGCCCAAGACAAGGCACAACATCACTAAATGTCGTAAGTGCATTGCATTAGAGAAGAAGAAGAAAGAGTCTGGACTTGCTCTCACATTCATCTTCTTCTCCAACTTCTTTATATACTAGTTATATATCACTCTCTCAATCCCCACACAGTCTTCCTAACCATGCATTGTCATCATCATCTTCTCAAGGCCTACCATACTCCTTGCATATTGGCTGCCATAGCCACTTATCACCTCCAGAAGGAGGGAATAACAATTGAGGAGAAGGAGGAGCAACCATCAAGTAGGAAGAACCACTATCGAGAGCTAGAGGAGACCCCTTGTTTGGAGCACTAGGGATATAGAACAACACCAAGTACACACTTACCTTAATCAAAGCATGGGATTGTGTAAAATGTCCTAGGATCCCCCTCAACCCATACTATGACTCTCACCGTATGTAGAAGGGGGAGAGTGTACCAAAGAGAGTCAAAGGGAAAGGATAAGCTGTCTACACATGGTACCATTTAATATTTATACATGCAATAATTCTCTTGGAAAGCCTTCTGCCTCTATGTGCACCACATATTGAAGATAGATACATATAGCTTCATCCCCCCTTGTGCAATGCATTAAATGACTTTGTGTTGACAAGAATGAATTTCTAATTCATCACTATCATTCTTTAAGATCTTTTGTATTTAAAAAACAAAAAAGATATCTACGTCCATCTTTGTATGCACTCCTTCTTATCCTATGTGCATAGTGTATATCATCATGTGTGCCTAATGTTTCTCTATGAGCATTAGCTTCATCATCTTGTACACTTGACCATACAGCTTATTGAGAAGAAGGATTGGTAGTAGGAGTGACATGACATGGAGGAGGGCTTAATGCACCACTACAACACCTAAAAGCACAATAACATGCACGCATCACATTGACATGCATTAATGCACACACTGATACATGCACCATATCCTTGTGTATGCTCACTCTATGAGCACTGTTGCACCATCCTCTAACATATAGAGAAGCATAAAATTCACACACATAGATTCATGTGTAGACACATCATCAGTAGTGCATACCAGAGACTTCTATTCCCTCTCACAATCAACATCTTCCCTCTACTAAGAAGGAGGGATCGTAGGATAATAAGAGAAGATAGGGGGTGTTGGGGTTATATGTGTGGGACATCCCCATACACCTACATGATACACTTATACACACCATGCATTAATCAACACATGTGTCATGCATCCATATTCACACACAATGCTTCCATGACACACACTACACATCCACACTCTCATGTATGTACACCATATGCATATGTTGACAACGGCACATAATTGCAACCACATACATGTGCACAAAGACTCCTCTTCCATCTCCACAACCACCATTCTCCCTATTAGGAAGGGGGTAGGGAAGCAGGAGAAGAAAAAGGTGTCTTCGTACATGTGTGCATCAGCCCTTGCACATTGTAAACCTTGTTAATATACTTAACCTCACACCTAGGATGCTTATGTAGGCATGCAAAATGCATGTATAAAAAATCATACATAATTGCAACCACCATACATGTGTACAAAGACCCCTCTTCCATCTCCAGAACAAACATTCTCCTTATTTGCAAGTGGGGATCATAGGGAAGTGTGAGAAGCAAAAGGCGTCTTTGTGAGGAACATGTGTGCATCCACCCATGCACATTATAAGATCCACCTTCTCATACTCAACCTCACACCTAGCATACTCCACTCACCTTAAGATACATCCTCATAAAGTGCATCTAGTCCACCACCCACCTTAGCACACTATGCAATCACACATAGTGGATCTACACCTCTTTCATACACAAGTGCATCACAATACACTAGTGCAACACTTCACACATAGGACCTAATCATATGCACACACATATAGTGCACTTGGGAATTAGCTAGCATGCCCTAGAGGCACATGTACACACATCAAAAGCTTATGGCAGGAAGCATTAGGGCAAGGAAATACAAGGCTTTTAAAATAGTCTATCAGAGTAATGAGAGTAGAAGGACTGATGAGTCTTGTCCTTCCGATCCTGGTGGTCTTCATCTTCATCTTCTTCTTCATCTTTTGCTCCATGGTCTTCTTCTTCTTTCACAGCTGCAAGATAGCCCTTTTGGGACCTCTTTCTAGCATGACAGAACTTCTCAGTGTGTCCGGTCCTTTTGCAGAAGTCACAGAAGAGCGGTTCCTTTTTACCTTTGTATCTGTTGTTTACATATACCATTTGTTCATCCTTTGAAGTGCTAGGCTCTTCTTTGCTTTTAAGTTTCTTTTCTTCCTCTAGCAGAGAGGCTTTAATATCAACAAGTTAAGGATCAGGCATATTTGTTAGAGTGGTTGATACATTATCATAGGTAGGAGGCAAACTTTTTAACAAGACACCAATACAAACATCTTCATCCATTTTTAGCTTTATCCCTGCAAGTTGAGTAAGCAAGCTTTCCATGTAGTTCAGGTGGGATGCTAGGGATGTATGAGGCTTCATATCAAGTCGAAAAAATTCAATTAATAGACCATACTTAGATGACTTTGACTGTGCACCAAATAGGGTATCCAATTTATCCCAAGTGTCATGGGACGTGTCACATGCATCCACATGATGGATGTAGCTGTCGTCCAATTCCAGTTTGATGATGGCTTGTGCCTTGTCATCATTCTTCTACCAAGTAACTGCAAGGTCCGCATCTCGAGGTTTCTTCTCTTTGCCATTTGTGATGGCCCAAAGATCCTTCTTCATCAGAATGAGCTTGATGCGGGTTTGCCAAGTGTGAAACCCGACTCCTTTGAATCGAGCATTTGGAGAGTATTTTCCCATGTTGAGGTTGAAGATCAGCAGCAAATCAACACCAGAGTTCTGAGATTTTATCAGTAGAAGAGCAGATTACAATGTGTCAAGAGACACAGGTAATGACAGTGTGAAAACACACTATGTCAGTGTTGATGTTGAGCTTGATTCTTCTTGTTTGGTCGTTCTTCAATCTTCTCAGGTCCTTCCCCTCCTTGATTTGATGCTGGGACAATGGATTAGAGTGGGCTTTAGCTTGGTTTAGTATCAGGAGTGAGAAAATGAGGAAAAAAGAAGCTTGAGATATTTTGGCTATGGTGGAATTAGGGTTTCTGAAAGTTACCTGCATCATACATACCTGTTTGTTTAGATGATATAGAACCAGCAACCATTGATGTAGTAGAAAGTACAAGATATCCCACTTATGATGAGACAAAATTTGGTGATTTTTTTGGCATAAATGCTACTTCTAATATACCTAAAACAAAAGAGGATGTTTCTAACATATATGCTACTTCTAATATACCTATGGATGAAGATGTTTCTAGCACATATGCCACTTTTAATATGCCTGAAACAAAATAAGCAGTCTTCTTCTTCAAATAGGAGCCCAACAGGTCCTCTTCCTCAAGTAATAGTCCTCTTCCTTGATGGAGCCTACTCTTCCTCAATGTATTGAGCTTGCTAAAATGCAAGCAACTTCTTCAAAGGATGGCAGGTTTATCTCCCTTTCTCCTTGCACAGATCTCTGCATGATATCCATAATGCCACTAAGAGTATCAGATCATCGGTCTCTTCCACCATTGACTTGTCACGAAACGAACTGCTGTTATTCAGTATTACAGAGCTTCCAATCAATCCTTGAAACTATCCACTCAAATCATGATGATTGTTTACACTATTTCACAAAGCCACCCTACTACTGACTAAATAAAAACACCCATTGAATCAGAACATTGATTATGTGCGCATCCAACACTTGCTGGTCAACAGGTGCTAGTTTCTTTGCCCTTGCTTCTCAATCTCGAAGATTTCTTCTTGGTGTATTAAAAGATCTCTTGCTCACCATCTGTTAAGGTGTCGCGATCTGCCTCAATTTGCATGTTGATCCCTTGCTTCATCCTCTGCATCACCATCCCTGCGTAAGCCAAGCAGTACAACAACTTTTAGGGGTAGCGGCAACAAGAAAAAAGTCTAGGTGAGAGCAGTCATCATCTATCTAATTCTGAGTGCTCCTGTGCAAGTGATGTTCAGTACTCCACCATCCAATGAGCCCCTCTACAATAGCGCCAATGATGACATCATCGACACCTCCAGCATTGACATCCATCTTCCCATGCTGGCGTATGGTCTCCTCTACTGTGGTCCTTCCCTCTAGCGCACCATGTCCCCAGCCCCAGTACTACGTCCCATGTGCCATCCATGATGATGTTCATTTATGCCTTGGCAATGCTTGCGGATTTGGCATTCTCTGTGTATTCTTCTTTCAGCTCTGGAGTCTCTGTTTCTCTCCCGTTACCACATATCCCTATTTTGGTGCCAACATTCCAAGAAGAATGTTGCCAAACCTGCCTTCCAATAGCAAAAGCCATGCCACCTCTAAGAATGAAAAGCCTTATGTGTCTCAATGTTTCCCTTAATTATTGGTAGTTTTATTCTAGCACATGAATGGGTTTGATACCTTTTTGTAGCATGAGCTCCAAATCCCCAGTTATGCATGCCTTCCTTTATTAAAATTTCAATTGCATTCGAAAAATGTTGCTTATATATTTTTCAAAATAATCTCTCTTTGTGTGTATGTGTACCTCGTGTGCATGCATGCACCCCTAAGTAGCGGAAAGTATGTCACATGTATGGACAATATAGCTCTTATTTGCTAGATCACCTTTTGTTGATAAAAATATTTATGATCCTCTGATTAATAAAGTTGAGGCCATCTTGGATCATGATGGTGAATAAATATATTGTTAAAACCTCTAAGAAGTTAACCTCACCTCATGGAATGCTAAAGGCCTATGTTTACAACGCCAAAATGTAGCTTGGAGAAGGCTGTTAAGGGCAAGGAAACCTAATGCATCGGCCATGCAAGGGCTAAATCTCACCAATGAATACATCCAAGCACTAGACCTTCCTAGTTGTGTGTGTTTTTACTCTTCTTCAAGTAGAGGAAAGGGAGGAGTGATCCTATTGATGGAGCAAGAGTTTAGTCCCACACTAAAATGAGAGGGAGGGGTCGTGGTTGCTCCTTCCATGAAATACAACAAAATGGTAGTTGACATGTGGTCAATATATGGCCCTCTTGCATCCATGAATAGATTAGGGATTTGGGAAACTTTGAAATGACAAGTTTCACAAGAGTGTACCATCTTGGCAGGGGACTAGAACAAGTTGCCAAGTGATGCTGACTAGTTGTATACAAATTGTACCATGATTGCATATGATAAGGAAAATTTTCATCACTTGAAGAAGACGTATGATTTGTTGGATGTTTCCCACATGACTGTAGATGGCCTTTGCTTTTTATAACAAGCATAAGGACTAGTCTTAGCAAGTCGCAAGATGAGACAAGACCTATACCAATCAAGGAGGGTGGCAGGTTGTACCATAGCTAGGACTGGAAATCTTTGCAAAGTATCTAGACCACCTATCCAACATACAGCGATTAGTTATTGATGAGCAAGAATATTAACTTCTAGTTTATCAATTCTTGGAACTAGTGCAATCGACTTTCTTTATTTAGGTGTCCCTACTACAAGCTAAAATATTTTCAAAGGAGGAACTTCACTATGTGGTGTTGAGAAAAATGAAAAAAGATTGATGCTTGGTTTGAATGGTATCCCTCACATGAGGTATATGATACCATCTAGGATGTGGATTGGTAAAGGCTTACATGCTTTGCCAATGCTTATGTAAGAAGAGGTGAGATCCCTAGCATTGCTCATAAAAGAAGAATTAAACTAATCCCCAAGTATTGGATTCAAGATAAATCAAACATATGAAGGCCCCTCACATTCCAAATGTAATCTACAAAATCATTGCAAAGGTGATATCATGAAGAGTGAAGCTCATACTACCATAGGTGGTACATAATTTTCAATATGGATTCCTCTATGGAAGGGATTCCTTTGCACTCCCTCTTTTCCTTCAAGGAAGGAGGTGACTCATCTTCACATGAGTGGGATTTGTGCCTATAAGCAACAAGGGAGGGTGGTACAATGTGCTAGGGGGGATTCCCCACATGATCAGATCAGATGATAGAGTATGATGCACTTGCGGATATGGGGGAGATGCATAATGCACAACTGCCATTCCCAAAACAACAAAGCACCATGGTGCAAAGTGATACACCTCTAAGTGTTTAATGATGGCCTAAAGCCTAAATGTGCATCAGAGACAATGTGTGCTAAGACTAGATAACCTATGGTAGGTCTAAAGTATGGTCCTAGAGTTAATGTAGATAAATGTATATAATTATTGAAAGTGGGAGGCAAGGGTAGAAAATGTGAGGATAAATCTAAAGTACCAAACTCATGCTCAAATAAAACAAAAGATAAAGGATTACCTTGTGGAACATCTATGATCAGAAAGTGTTCTTCAAATCCATATTAGTACCAAATTGGGTCTCCTAGATGACTTACAATTAGTCCCCACATAATTAATTGGTAGAGTACACATAATTAGATTTGGGATAATCAAAGTAAGTGCAATGTGTCCTTAAACTCTAATGTGATTTGGGATCATCAAAGTAAGTGCAACAAACTTATATATGTGAGAAAATGAAAAAATCCTAACCTTAACCAAGATGAAATGCCACATCATACTCTGTAAGTTTTATATGTTTTTAAGGAGGCTAGTTATATTGAAGTTTTTCATATAGGTAGACAAGTATGTTGATAGACATTATATATAAAGATAGATATCATAGATATTGTCTATCATAGATAACATGCTATTATGTTCCTGGCCAAACACGAGTGACTTGAGGTAATGCCCTTGGCCACAAACACAAGTGATTGAAGAAAAAAAGATCACTAGAAGCTAGTAAGGAGAAATTTTCTCTACTCTATTCTAAAGCTACCATAATTAGGATGGTGATAGAGGCTCTGCCTCTCAATTTGTCAAAGCTAAATAACATAAGAAAATTTCTATAATTATTTATTGGTATATCAAATCCAAAGGATGTGTATATGATACCATCTAGGATGTGAATTCAGTTAGTCATCTCGATGGATAATCATTCTGAGTTGAATATACAAGTGGCCTATGCATCATTAAAAACATTTGTACTTTTGTATTTATAGCATTTTAAACAAAGATTTCCCCATTACTTTGAGAAAATAGATCGATGTCTTTGATACACTCACTTTGATATTCTCACAGAAGGTTGCACTATGAATGAAGCTTCTTCATTTATGTCTAGGAAATTTTTTGCATGAAATACAAGCAAGAAAAATTGTTGCTTCAATTGCAGGATGCCTGGAAGATTAATTTGTATAGTGTGTGAGAGAGTTTGTTGAGAGAGGCTAAGTATTCTTTTTTGGCTAGTCAACAAGGCTGTGTTGTGTTTTGTTGGATCATGAGAAAGACAATGTAACTTTCTTGAGAAACATTGGTTCCCACCACACCAACATTCCCCCCACACTAAGATGGAGCTTCTTGTTTTAATGTATTTCTTTTTCTAATACTTAGTAAATCTTTATAAAACCAATACCTTTGTAAACCTTTGGCTTTTTTTTTTTGAATTGCAAATAAATGTAATGTTGGTTTAAGCTCAAACATTAAATATGGCCAAAACTAAACGAAAGGGATCCAAAGCTATCCAATACTAAACTCTTGGCCATTTGTGATGCCCCAATACATGGTTTCCATCAGTTTAATAATTTTTAAAAATATTTTATTCAGCAAGTATCTTGTTTTATATTCATCTCATGATATTAATTATTTTAAATAAAAATATTTACATTTAAAGTATTTTTTCTTTCAGATTTCCTTATCTATGGTAATTTGTTGATTATAAAATAAAAGTGATTGTTCTATTTAGTCATTTTATTATTTTTTCTAGATCATGTATGTAAGTATATATGCTTACACATCACTCAGGCATTTATAACAAAGAGAAATATCTAGGAATATCTTGTTTTATATTTATCTCATGACATTAATTATTTTAAAGAAAAATGTTTACCTTTTAAGAATTTTTTTCTTTCAGATTTCCTTATCTATGGCAATTTGTTGATTATAATTAAATAAAAGTGATTGTTCTATTTAGTCATTTTATTCTTTTTTTTAGACATGTATGTAATCATATATGCTTACACATCACTCGAGCATTTAGAACAAAGAGGAATATCTAGAAATATCTTGTTTTATATTCAGCTCATGACATTAATTATTTTCAAGAAAAATATTTACCTTTTAAGTATTTTTTTTCTTTTAGATTTCCTTATCTATGGCAATTTGTTGATATCTACTATTAGGATTCTTCACTAGAAAAAAAGAGTTAGGAAGTTTTATACCTCAATTATCCACATACTTATGAGGGCTTGTGGCATTCATTTAAGGAAAATGTGGTTATAATCCAAATGGTTTTTGTGCTATCAATAGATATGTGTGCTCCTTGTTTGTAAGGGGCCCAAATAACTATTGATTATTGTTTGTGCTCATGTTGATGTATGATTTAGACATTTTAATCCAAATATTTTTAATGATGTCAATAGATAAGGACATTTTAAGCTCTAGAGCCATTTAATTGAATTGGAATTTGTGCAATGTCTATGGGAATTGAAATTAATCCAAATGCTCATGAAGGAGACATGAAGTGTATCTTAGCTTTCATGTACATTTTGGACATATACGTGCATATCCATCAGGAGCTTATATCCATAATGTCTTTTTTGAAATTGTTCTACATGGATTATGGTTAGGCCTATCCATTGTGATGTGTGTTACTTAATTACATAAGCATGACTATGTTAGATGTTATACACAAATTAGTTCTCATTTGCTATGTACAATTATTTTGCTAGTTATGGCTTGATTTTTTAATCTACTAAACATCGCTATATTAGATGTTATATAGAAAATCTTCTCACTTTACCATATAGACATGGATTTCACTAGTCATAGCTTCACTTTTATCTAGTAAAACTAAAAACCTAGTTTCAACTAAAAAATTCCTAGGTACTAACTAGAAAAAATTGTGCATTTACTAGATATGTGTGTATTTGCTATCTAGTTTTATGTCCAAAGTTCCTTGTGACTGTTCACTGTACTCAATCTCCTATCGACCCTTGTACTTCTATTAATCATGCTGCCTGCCCATGAGAACCATATTATTCAATCTCATCATTGTCAGTTCCAGTACATCGTCGGCCTCATCGACTTCCGGGGCTCCATTGTAGACCTCACCACCCAGAACGTCCTTGCCCAGTTGCAACAACACTGCTCCTTCCTTCGGATCCTAGGTAGCTACCCCACCTTTGATTTCCATTACCACTAACCAGCTCCCCCCCCCCACCGGCCATTAACTGCTTACCATCCCCTCAACAACGAGGACTCCTGATTCCCTAATCCACTGGTCACACGTTACATCCTAGGCCTCCCTTTAATTCATTGAGCTAGTTGCAAGTTCCAACAACCATGTGAGATTCAATACCCTTTTTTGTATTCTATCCTTTAATTAAAACTCTAAGCTCGTATGCATTGAGTGAATTGCACATGTTGCAGTTGTATACATATGTATAAGCAACGCATAAGCACAAGCAAGCCCCTTAATGAGCCAAAATCATTGTTATTATAATTGTTTAGATGGTAAATGTTCATGCTTTAAAACATTTTCAAGCTATTTTTAGCATTTAATATTTTTAGCATTTAAAATCTCCCAACCTTGTTGGCATAACATAACAATTAATTTTCATAAACACACCATATACTTTAACCTCCAAATTCTGAATGATACCTACACACCTCACTTTAGCATGATTAGTAGACCTAATTTGAAATGTAGATCCTTCAACAATTTGAAGTCCAAAATGCTCTACACAAGCCTGAGTATTCACACTATTTATGCTCCTCCATCAATATATGCCTCACCTATATTCTGATTCTTATAACAACAAGCATCAACAATAGTGAAAATATCAAGCAAGTCCTCTATACTTAAAACTCTCATTGTTCCTTTCTTTCCTTCCTTGAATTTGAGATTCACTAATTTCTTCCACTATCCTCTCATCCTAGGGCACAATTCTTGTTGAGAATTAAGCTCATGATCAGTATCATTGACTGGACTGATCTTATCTAGATAGTTGTCATCTTAGCTCTCACTCTCCATGTCTATTGTAATAACTAAGTTGATAAAACTCAATCATAGTTAGTGGTATGGTCAATTAGTGACTTGGTGTGTTTTCAGTTATGCGTGACTAGACTTTAGTAATAATTATGGAATAGTGAGAAGAGAGAACAACGAGAGTATAATACTCTTTACTACAACTCCATGTCTTTGTCTCTCTCCCTCTAAAAATTTGACATGGTATTAGAGCCATGTACCATGAAACCTAGTGAACTTGTGAGCTTGGATTGTGAAAGCAGGAGCGTGAATCTTTGTAGGAAGATATTGGTAGCCATAACAAATATTTGAAGGGTATGTATCAGTTTTTTGTGAAGTCTATATTTTCTTGAGCCTATTGAGGCTTAATAGAAAGGATCAATGACATATACTAGAGCTTGGGAGCATACCTTAGTGGCTAGCATGATGAGCATGCATTCAACATGATTGTTATAGAATTGTGCCTTCTGATTTACTATGTGGACAATACAGGTGTTATCATAAAAATGAAGCCTGAAGTGTGGCTAGTGTAGTTGGAATGATGCTTGGAATTATGGAGCATCATGTGAAGCCTATTATTCAGCTTGTATGTCATTAATAAATGCTCAGCAATGAGCTATTGAATAGTAATAGATTTACTCCACCCGGATCAGTGTGAATTTCTCATAAATTACACTTGGTTTTTTAAAGTGAATGAGGAACATCTTTTAGCTATAAATTACTTGGATTTGGAATACTCAACTACATGGGATATTTGAGAGTGAGCATAGCTTCAGTCACATGCCTTTGGGCATGATTAGAAGGAACTAAAACTCAAATCTGAAGATGAATTTTTAGACAAGCTGCTGTTTTGAAATAAGGACAACTCATACTTTACTTCTTGAAGCTTAGTAAAGCTTAGTTGGGTACCCATAAATACTTGGATATTGCTCCATGAATGCAAGATGGTTTCTGGAGTGCAATGAACTTTGAATGCCTAGATGTAAACTAGCTTATTGCTAGTTATATGACAGAGTGGTGGCTATTTACATCCTATGAGAAGTGTATCTACCACTATTACTAGATGATGGGACAAGCATTGACGCTTCTATGACCATGTATTGAACCCCAGATATTGCGGTACATGCATGCTATGGTTTGAGACTATTTTGAGTTGAGAATACCTTTATTTTAGTGGAATAATTCACTACTAATTATTTCAGACTGTTGTCTATCATTGAATGTTGAGGCATAACTACATAAACTGCATGTAGTCAATGAGACCTACATGCAATGCTACTCTCCTTAGATGTTAGGAAAAATGGTTGGAGATGTTTAACATGCTTCTATGCTGAGAAATCATTGGTTATTGCAGATTTTTTACTATCATAAACTCTTGGAATGAGATTGTCCTGATTGAATAGTGACCTATCTATGCAAGTAGAATGAATCTTTTGGGATTTTCATTTGAGAATTGATGTCTGCTACATGTTAGTTGAGATGGACTGAATTGCATGCAGAGTACCTATATATGTACATGAGTTGCTTGAATGTTATGCAAGCATTTTAGGTAGTGAAAAGACACACTAGACTACAGGGAGTCAGGCATTGATAGGTTGCATAAAGCATTGAATACTTTCATATGTAAATATGGCAAATGCTATAGGTACTAATAATATCACTCAAAATGTGGGAGAAAAGCTAGACAATAGAAACTTTTCCTTGTGGAAGTTCAGGATGCAAAATTTCTTGATTGACATAGGCTACTAGGATTTATGTATGAGAGCTGAAGTGGAACCCAAATTTCTTGAATGGAATCGGACTCATGATTAGCGGAGAGTCATTGACAGTGATTGGAAAGAGTAAGCAAAGTGTTACACCATTTCTCTTTATGCATTTCTCATGTGATGGCTATGCAATTTACAGGATTCAAAGTAATAGTTTAATAACATGTCTAGAAATGGAAAGAGCATTCAAGCTTATACAACAAAGATAAAGACCATAGTAGATCAACTTGCTACTATTGGTTCTAAAGTCTCAAAGGATGACATGATTGCAGTTACATTGAATGGACTAGGCAAGGAGTATAAAGCTTTTGATACTTCGATTTTTGTGAGAGGAGATCCCCCTAACGATTGGGATGAATTACTTGCATTGCTGATACATAAGGAAGTCAAACTTAGTTTCAATATAGTTTCAAGTACCTCTTAGAGATACTATGTTTTTCACTATCAGTGAGCTAGAGGTGGTAATGCTCGTGGATCTTTTCAAGGTCATGGTGGGGAAACTTGGAATACATATGGACAACAACAACAAAATCCATGGCAAAGCTCATATGCAATGATAGTAAGGATTTGGAGCCTTTAGAGGCAAGGGGAGATTACCTAAAGTCAGAGGTGGCTCTTGGAAATCGCTTGAGTAGTCTAATGGGGATAAAGACTATCATTATTGTGGAAGATATGGACACATAGCAAAAGAGTGTCATAAAAAGCAAGTAGATATGCAGGCAAAATGTAGACAACATGAAAATTATGCATCTTCTAGTGATACATAGGATGATCAGGGAGATAGATTGTTTGCTATGCAACATGTTCCTAAGAAAACATATAAGCAAGGTAAGGATGAAAAATGGTATATAGACTCAGGAGCACCTAATCATATGACTCTACATGGTGAGTGGTTTGATTAGATGATAGTAGGTTTCCATGGACATGTATGCACCATTGATGATACACAACATGATATTTAGAACATAGGTGTGGTTCCATTAATCATGTTGGATGGCAAAAAAGAAGAGTCTACATGATGTACTACATGTGGCTTCTATTACTAAGAATTTATTATCGGTTGGATAGATGGTAGAACAAAATGTGCAAGTTAGATTTAAAAAAGATGGTTGCTTTATTGAGGAATATGGAAATGGCTGCAAATTGATTGTTAAAGGCAAGAGAGATGGAAAAATGTTTACTTTGGACATATATATACCCGAGTTGAAAGTAGCCACGTTTACCCATGATAATGGAGTAGTTAAAGATGTAGAAATTTTGCACAAATGCATTGGTCATGCAAATATTCAAAGGCTAAAAAATATGCAACAAAAAGAGGTTGTACTTGGCTTGCCAAAGTTCAAGTATCCTAATCTTGGACATATGAGCTCTTTGCTTGTTAGTTTGGGAAACAAGCAAGGTTTCCATTCATGAGACATGTTAAAAATAGTTTGAGACCTTTGTAATTGATACATTTAGATGTATGGGGTCCTATCCATAATGCATCTTTTGGAGATGCCAGGTATTATGTGTCATTTATCGATGATTTCAACATGTATACATGGCTGTATATCCTGAAGAACAAGGATGAGGTGCTTGACATATTGAAGGATTTTAAGACACATGTTGAAAATGAGCTTGGATGTTATATCTCATATGTGAGATTTGATGGAGGTGGAGAATATGTCTTTATAGAGTTTAAAAAGGAAGCTCACATGCAGTAACACACCACAACAAAATGGTGTGGTGGTAGAGAGAAAGAATCGTGTACTTATGGAAGTTGCTAGGGCAATGTTTAATGAAAAGAACTTGCCAAATGCTTATTGGGCTGAAGCAGTTATCAATGCTATTTATGTACTGAATAGAACACCTACTCCCGGAATTCATAATTTCATACCACATGAGAAGTTATATGCTCACAAGCATGATATCAATCACTTCAAAGTGTTTGGTTGCATGGTTTACGTACATGTATAAAAAAAAGGAGAAAACTACATCGAAAAGCTATAAAAAGTGTTTTTCTTGGCTATGCATAGGATAGAAAGGCCTACAAGTGTTATAATATGTCTATTCAGGAGACCTTGATTAGTAGGGATTAGTAGGGATGTAGTGTTTGATTAGCCAACATTATGGTATGGTTGTCCAAATATAGTGGTTTCTGATGGACCAGCCAGCCCTACTCATGTTGAAAATTATCCTTTAACTAGTACTACCATGAGTGGAGCTATAGGTGGTGGTTCTTCTACTATTAGTCCTTGGATAGGATGACTATGTAATCATGTTTTTGCATCACTAACACGGATATGTCAATGAGGGGGAGATTAGATAAAGGCAAAGAGAAGATGTTTGATGATGTAATTGGCTTGCTTATAGCTGGATATGAGTCATCTGGCAATGACAATCTTGATAGTGAATTGGGTAGACCGTTAGTTATTATGCTTGGTGCAAGGCAAAGTAGGTATGTGCTACCTCATTAGAGGAAATCACATAATGAATCGCAATTGAGAAGGTTAGAAAGAATCAGTAAACCAATTGATCGACTGACATACAATGGGTATTCAACCCGACATTATGCATACATGACAAAAGTGATGGGATACAAAGAACCTTAAGTGAGGTAGTTACACATAAAAATTGGTGTGCTACCATAGATGAAGAATACACAACATTGGTTGAAAATGAAACATGGGATTTGGTTAGTTTTCCTAAAGGGAAAACACCCATTGGCTGTAAATGGGTTTATAAAGTGAAATGTAAGGCAGATGGTTCATTGGAAAGGTATAAATCCAGGCTGGTGGCAAAGGGATATACATAGCAATATGGCTTAGACTATGAGTAGACTTTTAGTCTAGTTGCAAAGATGGAAACCATAACAACAATCTTTGCTTTGGTAGCTTCTACGAGATGGAAGTTATGGAAGATGGATGTTAAAAATGCATTCTTAAATGGTGACTTGATTGAGGAGGTGTATATGGAACAACCTGAGGGCTATGCACACCCTGACTATTCACACATGTATGTAGGCTAAAAAAGGTATTGCATGGGTTGAAACATGCACCAAGAGTATGGAATGCTTGTACCAGTACTTATATATAACAGCTTGGTTTTTAGATGGGTCATGCAAAGCATAGCTTGTTTACAAAGAAGATAGAGAATGGTTATGTTTTCCTTGTGATTTATGTGGATGATTTGATCATTATTTGAGATTATGATTATGGGATTGCTAAAATTAAGTCATGGTTATAGGCTGAATTTCAAGGTGAAGGATCTTGGAGAGCTCAAATACTTCCTTGGGATTGAGGTTGTGTCTACACCTCAAGGTATATGGCTATTGCAAAAATAGTATGCTCATGATATGTTGTTGAAATATGGCATGATGGAGTGTAAAGCTATGGAAACACCAGAATGTCAAACTTGTAGTTGATGTTGGGAATGAAATAGAGAATGCCACTATGTATAGACAGATGGTGGGTAGCCTGATTTATCTCACTATTACCCTTGTCATGACCATAGTTATGTAATGGGGATGATTAGCCAGTTTATGCAGAGGCCTCGTAAGGCACATCTAGATGCAGCCTAAAGGATTATGCAATGTCGTATCGCTATGTGCACAACATGTAAAAAAATCTAGAGTGTGGCATTCTTATTGATTTAGAGAACCAAGGCCATTTTAGACATTAGTGTTAGTGTCCATGGTTCAAAAATATTAGATTTTTGGACAAGTTTTACCCAATTTATGATATTTTAGATATTATATCTTGTAAAAAACCATAAAACTATAGAAAACTTCTAGATTAGGATGACATGTAAAGGAAAGCATGTAGCTTTTAGCTATTTTGAGAGGATTTTATGTAAAAAGAGAGATTGGCAAAATCGCGCAACGCACGATCACTGCTTTCAAGCAGTGAACAACACTCTGAAGTGGGAGATGAAGAGGGAGTGATCTGGCAGAATTCTAGCTAGGCGTCCCTTCTCTTACCTCTATCATCTTCGGAGTCTAAGATCTTAGACCCCCATACATTCTTCTCTCTCAAACCCCTGTGATTGATCGTGAAGTACCTCTTGAACCTTTAAACATTCACTGTAATCTACTTATCTCTTGAAGACACATCCCCATCTATCTTGTCTAGTTTTCTTGCTAAACCCCTACGGTGACCTTCAACCCTCGCACTGCGACATTGGTGAACCCAATGTGAAGGTTGGTGTAAGAGAACTCCAAGATGGGGGATTCTTCAGGAGATACTCTACAATAGTTGGTGCACATACTGCAGACTCAGCAACAACAAATCCAAATGTTACAACAACAACAACAAAGGCAAGATGAAGAGAAGATTGATTCAACAATTATCAAGGCCCTAGAAGAAGTTGGGTGTGAATTAAAACAATTTAATGGTCAAAATGTCTTAGTATTCATTCGTTTGTGTAACGTGTCCACCTGTCCACTTGTAGGACACGTCTTAGCAGTTCATCAGGAAGAGAGTCCAGAAAGCGCCGCCCGGCACTCCCACAGAATGTCACGGGGTTTGCGATCTAGGTCGTCCCGAGTCTGCCACGAAGCGCAAGCATTTCGGCCGTTCCCACTTAGGATCGACTTGAATCAGGGTTTCTCTAATAGTCAAGTTCCTAGGAAGTAGCTAGCGTCGATCCCCAAACGAACCACTTTACGCAAAAACATCAGGGTTGAAGTAGATTTATACTGCACTTGGTTCAAGGAGAATGGAAAATGAGAGGGATGCGAAGCTCGACCTCTCTACCCATAAGGCATAGTCCCATTCTGTTCCCCTAAAACAATATAAATCGGGACTTTAGCTTTTTAGATTCTAGGTCATCGTCACCTTGCTGTCAATTTCTTTAAGAAAAGTTGGTCGAGAACTTTTCTCAAAGGAATTGACAGCAAGGTGACGATGACCTAGAATCTAAAAAGCTAAAGTCCCGATTTATACTATTTTAGGGGAACGGAATAGGATTGTGCCTTATAGGCAGAGAGGTTGAGCTTCGCATCCCTCTTGTTTCCCATTCTCCTTGAACCAAGTGCAGTATAAATCTGCTTCGACCCTGATGTTTTTGCGTAAAGTGGTTCGTCTGGGGCTCGACACTAGCTACTTCCTAGGAACTTGACTATTAGGGAAACCCTGATTCAAGTTGATCCTAAGTGGGAACGGTTGGAATGCTTCCGCTTCGTGGCAGACTCGAGAAGACCTAGATCGCAAACCCAGTGACATTCCGTGGGAGTGCTGGGGGGCGCTTTCTGGACTCTCTTGCCGATGGGCTGCTAAGACGTGTCCCACAAGCGGATAGGTGGACACGTTACAGTAACTTGGCTCTGATACCAACTGTAACGTGTCCCCCTGTCGGCTTGTGGGACATGTCTTAGCAGCCCATCAGGAAGAGAGTCCAGAAAGCACTGCCTGGCACTCCCACAGAATGTCACGAGGTTTGCGATCTAGGTCTTCCGCTTCATAGTAGCAGACTCTCTTCCTGATGGGCTACTAAGACGTGTCCCAAAGTGGACATGGGAACACGTTACAGTTTGTATGTTGAGAAAATGCTTTTCTTTGGTGTACTACAACATGCATGGAGCCGTTATTTTTCTAGATGAGCCAAGCATGGCCTTCAAGAAAGAATCCATGGTCCTTTCCAACAAGATGCGGATTGGGCTACATTTAAAAAAGCCCTATGCAAAGAATTCTTTTTAGAAGACTCTGGCCTTACGACGAAGAAAAGCTTCACTAAATGGGTTGAAAAACCAACAAAGGTTTAGTTGCAACGTCTCTATACCATGAGTTTGAAAGTAAATTTGGACAACTTGATGCTGAAGACCAATAAAGTATGGAAGGTCAGAAGATTGAATTATTCCTTAACACTGCAGATCCCATTCTGCAAGAGAATCTTGCTGATCACCTAGAAGATGCTACCTCTGAATTAGGAGTCAAGACTGTATGGACAAATGTTACGAATGCAATTAACATGATTGCTTGAAGAGAGCGGATGCGACTAAGATTGGGCTCTACTTCAACCTCAACAACTCCATTCATGGAGCTTGTTCCACCTTCAAAATCCCCTATTCCTTTGACTAATCAACCAACTCTTTCTTCTTATGTTCCTTCTAAAAATGATGTCATGGATAAACTCATTAAAAGCATGCATGACCTTCATCTGAATCTTACATAAATTAGTTCCAAGGTAGAGAAGTTGGATGTCAAAGTTGAATAATGAAGATGATCATCAACTCAAAGACCCATGAGAGAAGGCTATAAGAGGCACTATATTTGGTGTGACAACCAACAACATGACAAGAGGAAGTGTTCTGCCTTTCGTGAGGTTGAAGCACAGAAGCTCGTCTTTTGGAAAGATGGAAAAATTCATGTAGCTGAAAGTGGTCTTCCACTGGAGCCAAATTTTGGCAATGGTGGAATGAAGAAAAGATTAGAAGATTTAGTTGTAAAAAATGCCTATGCAGTAATTGATGCAGCTACCTATGGCCTGCAAATTGAACCAACTAAATCAAATTTGAAAGCATGTAAAGCTAATGTGCAATCTAAAGTATGGATGCAGGCATTAGATAAAATGGAACGTGGCAAAGTAGCCAAAGAAGATTTAGCTAACGCTAGTCAGTGCATTTGAGGAATAACTGGTTGGAAAGAATCGGTAGATTCTTTTTCTGCCTTTGCACATTTGACTGATGTCAATCATAAAGAGGTCTTGATTGAAGAAAAGAGAAGATAAACTTGGCCCTTCTGCTTCTAGCCCTCCAAAATGGGTAACTAGAAGAACGCCTGAACAATCAAAGCCTATTGAAAATATAACCCCAGATTAAGAGATGGAAGATGCACCATAAACAAAGAAGGCTGAAGGAAAGAAGAAAAGCAAGTAGCCATGCTACAAATTGCAGTCTGACATAGAATTTGCAACCAATCTCAAACGAGTCCTAAAAGAATGAATTTTGAGAAGTAAAATTGAATTCACCTTAGGTGAAATTCTCAGAATTGCCAAACGTGAATTCCATGATGTAATTATTAATGTAATCAAAAGGAAAAGACAATATGTTGGTGATAAAGTTGAAGAAACAATGCATGCTTTTTTGCAAGTTCTTCGAGTTTTTATGCAGGATGAAGAGAAGCTGACTGCACGAGGAATTCAGTTAAAGAGATAATTGCAGCAATTGAAGCTGAAGATAAAGAAAGCATGGATGCAAAAATTAAAGAAGTGAAGGCTAAAAATATAATAATCAACTAGTCCAAACTAGTTGGGCCGCCCACCTCTCAAAAAGAAGGTCGTCTACAGTACATGCATGATGAAAAAGAAGCTCGGTTCATTCCAAGCAGTCACTACTCCCGTACACATTGGGCAAGAGCAACAACAGAGATAGTCATCAAAATTGGAGATAAAGAAATACCATGTATTGCACTCTTAGACTATGGCTCGACGGAGATAAATGTCATGGCAATGAGTCTCTATGAAAGTGGCAGATGGCCCATAGATGTTGATCCAGGTTGGTAAATGAGAGCTGCAACCAACTCTTCTGGAGATTTATATGCTGCATGTCCTAATGTGCAGGTAACTATTGGAGACATAAAAGACAATTTTCACTTTTTTTTCAAGACTCTTGTAATTACCCTATCATTCTTGGGCAACCTTACATTTTTGAAGCCTGCTTGGAAACAAAAAGCTCTTGATGATGGTTCTTCCTATGCTCGAATCCGAAGTATAGATAATGAACGAGCTGTCCAATTTCTTACTGTGTGTTAACCATCATCGAAACAGAGATCGATTGCGTGATTATCCTATGCCTCCTAATGCCCGAGAATTCAAGGGTTTTTGAGCTGACTACTATAAAAGGAGGCTATGGAAGTGCGTCATGTAAAAATATTGAACCTCCTTATGCTACAAAAACTTTGTATCTAGCAAATTTGTATGTATATATAGCCAATAGTATGGGCTGTTACAAGTCTCTTCCAACCATGACTAAAGATGAAAGAAAATATTTATGTCATGTAAAAAGGGTGCTGAAAATTTACAACACATGACATCTGAAAATGAAGATATTTTGGGCATTTTTTTGGATTGATTACTACTGACACATTGGCTGAAATAGATGCAGTTGCTCATACAAAAAATAAAGCTGAAAATCAGTCCATAGAAGTATGTACATTAGATTTTTATCAAACAATTCAGAATTTTTTGAGCAGGAAGACATTGGTTTACTTAAGAAGGCTGAAGCGCAAGAGGAGACAAAAAACAAGACAATGGATAAGAAAGTCAAGCCTGTGGTAGTCCCATTGCCTCCTGAAAGTGAAGGGCTGGTTCATAGGCTAGCAAATCAGCTAAGTCTTCGTGATTCTTCCAACCTAGGTCACAAGTTCACATTTGAAAGTATAAAAGATCTCAAAACAGGTGATAATTCTTTCCTTTCATCGGCTGAAAAACACTCTTTTATGCAAATGCTAATGAAACATGGAAAAGCTTTTGCATTTTAGCCAAGTAAAATAGGCTCCGTGGATCCAAATATTGTGGCTCCTATGGTCATTTTTACGGTTCCACATGTGCCTTGGAACCTCAAGCCTATTCCTATTCCAAGGGCGCATTTGCCCAAATTACTGGAACTTCTAAATGAAAAGATTATAATGAAGATTTTAGAACCTTCTTTAGCACCTTACTCAAATCGATGGTTTACCGTACCCAAGAAAAATGGAACTTTACGATTCATTCAAGATCTACAGCATGCTAATCATGTCACAATCTGAAATGTTGGTTCGGGTCCTTTGGTGAAGCTTTTGTAGGTAGAGCAATTTATTCTATGGGCGACCTATATTCAGGATATGACCAATTTCAGCTTTCATTAGAAAACCGAGACATTACCACAATGAAGACACCTCTTGGATTGGTCTGCATGTGCACCCTACCACAAGGTGCAACAAACTCTGTAGCTCATATGATGAATTCCATGCACAAAGTCTTAAGGGACTTTATTCCACAACTTACTCTTCCATTTCTTGATGATGTACCTATCAAGGGATGTGAAGTCAATGAAAAGAATGAGGAGCTTGACGAAGATGGCTGTAGGACATTTGTAGTTAACCATATTTATGATTGTGATAGGATTTTGACAAGGCTAGAAGAGGTACATCTTACCCTTTTTGGAGCTAAGTCGATTTTTGGAGTAGAAGAAGTCCTAGTGGTTGGACATCTATGTAGCCCCTACGGATGTAAACCTTCACCAATCAAGATAGATGCCATCAGCAAAATGGAAGAAAAATGCACAAATATTTCAGAGATAAGAAGATTTCTTGGTGCATGTGTACTCTATCTCATATGGATACCACATTTTTCTCATGTAGCTGAAAATATCTATCAATTATTAGGAAAAGGCCAAAGATTCTCTTGGGGGAAAGAGCATGCTCTCACGTACCCAAACTAAAGAAGTTATTAATTTCAGTCCCCACTCTCAAAAGGGCTGATTATTCAAATGGTCAATCCATCATCCTTACTATGGATGGAAGTCCCATTGGGATAGGATGGGTTGTTGGCCAAGAAGACCTTGAAGGTAATAGGTATGCAGTTCGTTTTGGAGCAAAGGTTCTCAATGAATGTCAAAGAAGGTATGCATAAGTAAAAGGGGAATTGTGGGGAGTTGTACCAGCATTAAAGTGTGATTGTGAATACTTTATGGGAATCTCAACATGGCAATTGCATGATACTCTAAGAAAACATGAATTGGAAATTACAATTGAAAAGGAAAGTATCAATCACATGGTGCAAGGATTGGGGTCGAAAGTATCTCTTGGATCAATGATTCACTATCCATTACAATATACTTACCCTTTTTATCAAAATTTCCAAGAATGAATCAAGCATGGGTTCAAGAATAGCAGTAAAATTTGCATAGATGAATTCACTCCTAATAACACAACTTGCCTATGTAAGATTCAAGCTAGATAGCCATGCAAGAATGCAAATAAGAGGCTCCTAATTCATTGTTTTGATCAAGAAGCTCATATTTACAATGATTTGAAGTGAAATTTGGTGAATATGCTAATGATTTAATCTCTCATAGAAAATGGATTGAGTTCAACAAATAGGATGATTGGGAGAGATTAAAAATGGATGGAGAATACCACTTTCAATGAGTTGGAGAAGGATTCAATACTACCAAAGATTGATAATGCTTCCAAATGATCAATATATCTTGAACAACCATCAACCTTCAATCCTTGGAAGCTACATGGATTGAACAAATTTCCCTAGATCTTGAATCCATGGAAGCTACATGGATTGAATCTTGCTTCATATCATTTGGTTTCTTCAGTCTCTGGCTGAAATAGAGTAGTCTTCAAGAAATTACTAAGAAATTTCTTCAATCCCATTACAATATTATAACTCTTATCTAATCCATCAATACAAAACCCCACTTCTTTCAAGTATGATTGCTATGAAGTGTATTTTCATCATCAAGTATGCACTAAGGTGAAAATGATGTATAATGAAATATTTCTCTTTCTAGAAAGATTGGTTTATGTTTGTATACTAATTAGGAAGATACAATGATAAAAAATTAATCCTCTTAAATTTTATACTCAAAATTAATTCTCTTTCAAATTTTGAATTTTCTTTGAAGCCTACTTCATACAATGAAGAGTAATCAGCATCTTCAACTCAAGTGGCATCTCTATTGAAGCCTTCTTCATCAAATTTTGGGTCCAATGGTTCATGGGAGCACTCTTCATGAAGATTCTTGATCAAGAAGTTGGATATTAGCATTGGAAAGCTAAGATGGAGATTTCTTGGATTAATAAAAGCTGAAGTCAAGCTCTATTTGTTGAAGCCAAGTTCTATTTGTGGGATATTCCTTAATCAACAACAACACTTTTCTCCTACCAGCTTAAGAGGTACTCTAATCATTTTTAATCTCTCTTTAAATCCTCTTGTTGAGCTAAGTCCAATTGATGAAAGAGGGATTAAAATGATAAAGAATCTCATCCATTTTATCAAATGCATTTCATGGGAAATCCATAGAGCTATTTTAGTGATCGATCATTGCATAATCACTCTCATTCACTGAAATAATCACTTACAAGTGCCTCAAATTCTCATTTCATTTACCTAACCTTGATATTGAATTGCTTTCTCTTTTTGTTTCATTGACATGAGTAAAATTTTACCCAATGGTAAAAAGAATTGTTAAGTAGTGAGTCACTACTGAGGTTATCCCTTACCTATCCCCATTTCAATTTCAACCTATTCCATTCAAGTTCTTGCATATCATAAAAGGGGCAATCAAATTCTTTTCATTCCATGCATTTCATGCCGATTTTTAGAGCCTAGCATTGAGCTGCCATGTATATACCCATGAGGAAAAGTGGATGCCGGGTGAGTTGGTAGGACAAGAGAGAGGTGACCCTCCCCTATTGACAAGGACCCTGAAGGGGAGCACAAATCAGCTTGAGAGGGAAATTTGTACATCCCTCAAGTCTCGAATCCCACACATTTAAAGTTCAGGTGTAGGTACCACTCAAGGGAACAAGAATTCAGCTTTCAGCATGGTATTTTTGACATTGGATCAGCATTGAGGTTTTGGGAGAGGGTATACAAACAGGGTCCCATTAATCTTGCAGTCTACAATGGATTATTCAACCATTTTGGTTATTGCAGAGGGCATTTTTAGCTTTGGCAAATGTATGGAGTTCCCTTACAGGTCTACACGGTTGGTACATGCATGAAAATTGAAGGTACAAGTCATTAAATGATCAAAATAAAGCATTCACAGGTTGTAGGAATTTCCAGACAACTACAGTAAACTATTTACATAATTTTTTGTACTCAACTACTTTCAACACTTGATAGTTCGTTAGAGAGGGGACTTCTCAAGCTTCAAGCAGAGCCAAAGAGTTTGTTATTCGGAGCACTAGAACTCAAGATATTTGAGTTTTTCTTCTATTGTATATACAGGACAGGAAGTTACTAATGGCAAGGAATAAGAAAAAGGATCCTATTTTGGAGACCATCAATGAAGAGATGAGAGAATACCAACATGAGCATGAACATGAAACCCCTCAAGAAGCTATATGCCACATGCATTATGATAATGAAGAGGTTGATGTAAGCTCCACTCATTCTCCTATCAATCAACCAATGAATGAAGCTGAGATGTCCTATGCTTCCATGAATTCTAACAGCCTACAACAACTCTCAAATGATATTAAAGAGATGAAATTAGGCTTTGATGGTATGAGGATGGCTATTGACAAGTTAGTGGCTATCTTTCGTGAAAAGATGTTGCCTACAGCTGGTTCCAATGTTCCAAACCCTCCTTTTGCTTTAATATCTTAACTCATTATCATTGGATCCAAATTGATAAACCATAGTTACAATAGCCCACTAATGCCAAACTGAGGCTGTACGGGGGCCGGTCATACTCTTGGGAAAATGTAAAACTACAGTTTCTATCGAGTCTGAAAGCATACTGATGATTTTCTATGTGTTGTCCAATACTAAAGAGGCACGCATGTAGTCACTGTTAGGAAGAACCTTTAAGAAGCAAGCTTGTTGTAATGTCAACTACGAGTTGCAGCGTATCCACTTAGCCATGGGCAACATCTGCATAGTTACAGCCTTTAGTAAGGGATGCATGACTCCTTCCGAGTCTGCAAGACCACCGATAGAGGAACTTTCCGCCAGGGGGTCATGACTCATCACCACCCATTCACCAAACCTAAAATTGTCATCTCAAATTTCAAAGAAGAGAATCCTTCACCCACGGAGTTGGAGGAGTGGTTTAACAAATTGGAGATGTACTTTTCCCTTTATCCAAGGCCTGAAAATGCCAAAGTGAAGTTTGCAGCCCTTCATTTAGAAGGCTATGCACATATTTGGTGGAGATATATGACAAGAATTTGGCATGACTTCTTATCTTGGGAAGCACTAAAGAATGCTATGATTGAAGTTTTTGTCTCTCCCATTGAAAAAGAGCGCTTGGAAAAGAAATGGTACACCCTTGAGCAACGTAGTCTCTCGGTTAGAGAGTATTCAAATCAGTTTTTAAACCTCCCAATGTATGTTCATGGAGTCTCCGATAGTGCCAAATTGAACAAGTATATATTTGGTTTGGAGTCTACCTTATCATCCAAAGTTGGAGCTATGAAGCCTACATCTTTGCAAGCTGCCATTCAATTGGCTAAGCATTATGGACAAAAATACAAGAGTTTCCACCCAAAAACAGGGCATTTATTTCAGCCTACACATTTCCCAAAGACATCACACCATTATGGGCATGTAAGGACTAAATTTCAGCATGGTGGGAAGCCAATAAATGTTCATAGCAATACCTATAGCAAGGTACCAACTTTCCCCACTATTTATGGAGACCAAAGCAGGGTAGCAATTTTAGATCTAATGCTCAAAATAAGTTTGATGGAAAAAGGATTGATATTAGTGCCAAAATTTTAGCCCTGTCCAAGGTAAGCATGTGTCTAATGACAAGCTCAAAGAAATGTGTGCCAAAGGACTATGCTTCAAGTGTAGGGAGAAATGGTCACCCGACCATAAGTCCAAGTGTAAGGCTAAGAATTTGAAGGTTAGTATGATTTTTAAAGATGATTCTGATGCTGAACCAATTGAGGGAAGTCTAGCACAGTTTGAAGGCTCTACTACTCAAGAAGAGATGCATGAAAATGAAGAGAGTATCCATGACGAGTCTTATGACCCAATGGATGGCTTTCCTTTTGATCCGGGTGGTCATTACATGGATGATTCTTGGACTGATTTACATCCCTCGCTATGTTCCATATCAAATGATGCATGGAGTGGTTCAAGAGGGGACAATACCCTACACCTCAAAGGCCAAATCAATGGAAGGACCGCTCACATACTCATTGATACGGGCATCACACATAGCTTTATTAATTCCAAATCACTCAATGGGTTGAAATTGAGTACATAGGATATGCCTTCTTTCCTAAAAATCCAAGTGGCAAATGGAGACTTTGAAAATAGTAATCAATACTACCCAAATGTTCCTATTACTCTATCTCCATTGTGTACTACATCAGTGAGTTTGATCGCATTAGAAATGGGTCCCATTGACATTATACTTGGCTGCAAATGGCTGAAATCTTTGGGCAGATTTACTGTGGATCTTAACAAGCTGGAAATGGAATTTCAATGGTGTGGAAAGCAAGTAACTTTACATGGTGTTGAGAATAAGAAAATGGAGGTGATCAGCCCCAAGAAGATTAAAAAAGAGATAAATACAAAGGTATGCATGTTCGTTATTTTTCTCTTGAAGTTTGATGAGGATCAGCCCTCTCCTCCTACCAATGACATAGATCCATGTCTTTGCAAGTTGCTGAAGGATTATGATGATATTTTTCAGCCACCTACTTCTCTTCCTCCCAAAAGAGAAGTGGATCATCCTATAAACTTGTTGCCCAACACCAAGCCTATTAACAAACCACCATATCGCCTCTCCAAAGTGGAAAGGGAAGAGGTAGAGTGCCAAGTGAAAGAGCTATTAGAAATGGGTCTCATCAAGGCAAGCCAATTGCCTTTTGCCTCTTTGGTCCTTCTTGTAAAGAAGAAAGATGGCTCTTTTCACATGTGTATCGACTATCGCGATCTTAACAAGGTCACTATCAAGAATAGGTATCCAATACCTAGAATAGATTACCTCCTAGATGAATTAAAGGATGCTAAGGTGTTCTCCAAGATTGACTTGAGATCAGGATATCATCAAATACGCATGAAGGAAGGGGATGAGTTTAAAATAGCCTTTAGGATGGAAAGACGCCTCTATCAATTCATGGTTATGCCTTTTGGTTTATCCAATACTCCAGCCACATTCCAATATCTTATGAATAAGATACTTCAGCCCTTGCTATTTCAGATAGTTTTGGTGTTCTTTGATGACATTTTGATCTATAGCAAGAGTAAAGAGGACCATTTACAACATGTAAAAGAAGTCTTTGATATATTGAGGAAGCACAAACTATTTGCCAAGGCAACTAAGTGTTCATTCATGACAAAGGAAGTTGAATACTTGGGTCATATGGTGGGAGAAGATGGAATCTGAGTGGATCCTAAGAAGGTGCAATGCATCAGAGAATGGCCTACCCCAACTAATGCTACTTGTTTAAGAGGTTTTCTTGGGTTATCATCTTTTTATAGTAGGTTTATGAAGAATTATGCTCATGTTGCAGCTCCTCTTATATTGATCAGCTAAAAAAAGAGGCCTTCTTTTGGGACGAAATCGTCGACAAGAGCTTTAATTAGTTGAAGCAATTGCTTGTTTCAGCACCAATACTAGTTTGCCCTGATTTTTCCAAGACTTTTACTATCTATGCAGATGCTAGTGGTAGAGGTTTAGGGGCTGTTTTGGTTCAAGAGCATGGTGTCATTGCATTTGAGAGCAGAAAATTTGATGATAAAGAGAGGGAGATGCATGTGTACGAGCAAGAGATGCTTGCTATTCTACATGCAATCAA
This sequence comes from Lygodium microphyllum, assembly GCF_053477565.2. NCBI lineage: Eukaryota > Viridiplantae > Streptophyta > Polypodiopsida > Schizaeales > Lygodiaceae > Lygodium > Lygodium microphyllum. Next base: position 43,844 of record NW_028229524.1, read on the forward strand.
GAAATGACATCATTATCTCTATGGAACACATTTTAAATTCAAAAGCAATCATAGGGTGTTGAGGTATTTTCTCTCACAGCCCAACTTTTCTCCCAAGAAAAAGAGATGGCTGGCTACCTTGTATTCATATGATTTTGAAATAGCATACATGGCTAGAAAGGATAACATTGTGGTTGATGCGTTATCTAGAATGTGGGCATGCAGTTTATCTACAGTGTCTACAATTTATAAGGATTGGATAAATGACATCCAAGAAGAATATGTGCTGGATGAGCATGCTGTCCAGATTTTATAGAAATTATAGCAAGGACATGATGAAGAATTTCCAAATTTCAAGGTGCATAATGGACTCTTATGGTTTAAGGGTAAAGTGTACTTGGTTCCTAACAGTAAATTCAAGCTAAAAGTGCTCCATGAGATGCACTCATCACCAATGGCTGGTCATTTAGATCTTTTCAAGACCTTTGACAAGGTCCATAAAAGTTTTTATTGGAAGGGTTTATGGAAGGACGTCAAGGAGCATGTATCCAAGTGTTTAAAGTGCCAACAAAATAAGGACTCCACTTTATTACCAGCCAGACTCCTTCGGCATTTACCTATTCCTACAGGAAAATGGACCGACATTTCCATGGACTTTATAACGGGATTACCTAATAGTAGTCATGGATGGAATAGTATCTATGTGGTTGTTGATATATTGACTAAATCAGCCCACTTTATTCCAACCAAAATACAATATTCAGCAAGGCAAGTGGCTGAGCAATTTATGGAAGGTGTGTTCAAGCTGCATGGTATGCCAATGAGAATAGGATATAAAATTCATGGGAAATTTTTGGAGAAGTCTATTCTCTTCTATGGGTACTTTTCTCACTCCTAGTACAGCCTATCACCCCCAAACAGATGGGTAAACGGAGAGAGTCAATCATCACTGGGTGGAAGTGTACCTTAGGCGTTATTGTCATGACACACAAGCTTTATGGGATCATTGGATCCACCTTGCTAAATTTTTCTATAACAACATGTATCACATGAGCATAGGTATGTCCCCATTTTAAGCACTTTATGGGTACAAAGTCCAAATCCCATCAGTTTTGTTTCATGAAGATATCAACCCCCAAGCAAAGGAAGAGTTAGAAAGGATGGAGATGCTCATGAGACAATGCAAGGACAGCATAAGGAAAGCACAAGAAGTAATGAAAGCCTATGCCAATGAGAAGAGAAGACACTTTGAATTCAAAGGTGGAGATTGGGTGTTTCTTAAAGTGTCCAAGACACACTATGCTTCATTGAAGGGTGGGAACAATAAGCTTGCCCACAGATTTTATGGACCATATTTGGTAGTGGACAAAGTTGGAGAGCTTTCTTATAAGCTCCAACTATCTTATTCCACTAGTATACATGATGTATTTCATGTTTCACAGCTTAAGAAGTATGTTGGAAGTGATGTGCAGGTATTGGAAGAGTTGCCACCAATGGATGAAGCAAGACTTGTCATATATGAGCCTGAAAGTATTATTGGAAAGAGAGAAAAAGTGCTCAAAAATCGTACTCTTACTGAGTACCTCAATAAGTGGAAGAGCCTACCTATAGAGGAATCTTCTTGGCAACCATCCACTTATGTGAATTATTTTCCTTGGTTATTGCAGGATGATACATGACAAACTGTGTAGGGACAGCTTGCTATGAGATATTACTGTTGGCAATAAAACTATCCTGACTTTATCAAAAATTGATTTTGATGTTTTCGGTGATACTAGGGATTGTATACTTCATTTCTATACTTCATACGTGTTATTTGGACCACTCTATCAAAAGTTATGATAGTTTTTGTAAATCAGCCCTGTTTGGACAACAACCAGATTACTCACAGTTTGGTATACATAAAGGTCTCTCTTATATGGAAAGTGCTTTCCTATCATATGGGAGCTACATGGAAATGATTACTATCATCCTTGGCTTGGATTTGGTCCATTTATCCTTGGTTTTGAGGAAAAAACCATCTTAGGACGGGATGGTTTGTCATAAAAGAAAATACCTTGATATTTTTGTACTTTGGAATCATGCTAATTCCATACATTATAATTTCCAGCCCTTGTAAATTCAGCCCTTGCCTATGTAAATGTACCCTTAACTTTGGAGATAAGGAGTTAGGATAAAGAAGGAAAGAGGCTAAGAGAAGACATATTTTGGCTCATTCACAAAATTTTACTATTCACTTTCTTGATGTTAACTTTCTTCTTGCTAGATGAAGCATCAACCATGGCTGTCATGTATTTTTGGAACTCTCATCATTAATACATGGCAAGATGTTTTGGTGCAATAGTTCTTTGTTATTTTATGTCTATTTCAGTTTTAGTTAGATTTCTTTTCCTGGTTGAATGCTTCATTACAATATGGATATTCATTTGAAATGATAAAACTGAGAACTAGACCATCATAACTCTAGGAGAAGACACTTGCAAACAATAGGCAGCTTGCTGACTACTACAAACCCTGCTATAATGTAAGATTGAGATATCTTTTGATGGGAATATTCAAAAAAAGTGTGTTATGAGTCAAAAGAAATCTCATTGGTCACACTTTCAGTCCATATAGGTGTGACTCCTATGTAATCAAATCATAATTAAAATTGAGCCAAAACACAAAGCTATCAAAAAACTATATGCAACAGAATAGGAGATAAAATGATTAGCTTTTAGTCAGATAAACATCTGAAAGATAAATATTTGGATCCCAATATTGATGCTGGCCTAATGAAGGTACAAAATCCTTCCCACCATAACCTCTTGGATCAAAAGGTATACCACCATAATAATGATCAAGAGGAGGAAAACTATCATCAAACTCATAATCTTGACCACCTAGGTCAAATGGGTAGGAAGAAAGATCCCCATAAGCATAATCATATTTGTATCCATCACCCATCATATTATATTAGCCATCCTGAATCTCATGAACATCCCCATTATTGGCATACTAGTCATCAAAATCATTGGCTCAGTCTTCATAACCATAATCATATGCATACCACTCATCTTCTAGTTGGTGTAGACCCTGATTGAGTGTGAACTGATGCATATCCTCAACTAATACATTGTAAGAATAATCAAGAACTTCAGAGTCTTCATTTTCAACATGCTCATATACTTCCACAAATGGCCCATAAGGCTACCACACTTACCAAGTGATCTTCATGTACATTGTCTTCCACTAGAGGATCCTCTTGTGCTGATCAGCTTGGTCTTCTTCATATGGTTATTCTTTGTGATCTTCATCTTGGTCATTAGCCTCTTAATGCTCTTCGTCTTGCCCATCATAAAACCCATTCTCCACTTCAGCATCATCATTACCTTGAAGAAACAAAGAATTCAATACTATATTTGGTTGATTCCCATTGATTGGGTTTCCAAGATCAATGGAATAATCATCTTTATCATGGCTATGTACAAAGTATACTTGTTATCCATGGTTGATTTTGTAGATTTAGACATAAGACCAGCATCAAAATTCTCCAAAGAAGTAACCACATCTTGTAGAGTAGATTAAGCACTATCATTGAAGTGATTGCACCAAGTAGTAATCAATGCAAGCATTTTTTGTTTCCATGCAACATGCTTGAAGAAAAGATTTATAGGCATCTATACACAATTGCGAATATCCTCATGGTAGATACAAAGAAGATTCAAAATGAATGTAGTATATTTCTCTATCTTGGTAGAACATTTCCCAATAATTTGACCAATGAAAGCATACTAACATCCAAATTTTCCCATGCTAGCTGTCCTTCTAATGAAGCTCATGATCACCTCCTAACCAAACCGATGGAGGTGTATGAACCACCATATGCCACTAATTAGCATCAATCTCAGTAAAGTGAGTGGAAAGAAATACCAAGGAATATTCTAACTAATTGTATGAAATACTATGCTGGTCAATGTGGATGCCATCTCTACTATGCTGAAGGGCGATGGATAGACTATGGGATCCTATGATTGATTAAGCAATGATACCAACCAACGTAATAGATCCCTGCCTTAAAGAGATTGTCGGAAGAGTAGTACCACTACTATAAAAAATACTTCATTGATGCCAAAAATTCAACTTGAAACTCTACTTATTTCATGGTTAGTAATCCCAACAACATCCTTTTAGCTTCAACATTACATATACATCCTTTTGAGATACTACTATCATAGAGATTGATAAGAGGTTGCATTACACCTTGCTGAACCAACTGAGAAGTATGTGGTTTCAACTGATGGATAACAACCAAACTCACATCTATCACTTCCAATGCCATTTGAGAGTCATCATAAGTCATGAAAGTATGTGCCAAAGTATCTATAACAAAGGAATATCCATCCAATTAGAACCAATATCTTTGACTAGACCCATAATACTCAGTTTCTCTGCTTGTGGAAAGTGCAGTCCTACAATACCTATAAGTATTAAATAGGCCATAACTTTTGACTGAAAGCTCCGATCGACAAAATTATTGATTCAAATCAAGGCTAATACCTTCTTGTTTAAATAAATCACTTAATAATAAATTTCTACTAGGTCAAAAAAATATATTATAGATCAAAGTTGGTTGACTAAAACTATCCATAATTGCCTTGTTTGAATGAGCTTGTAGGAGGTCTATAAATCAACCTTTGACCTTGTTAAACCTTGTAGAATCACATATAGAATTGAGGGCACTCTATATCATAGAAATACATAAATTTATGATAAATAAAAATCAATCAAAGTCCCAAACCACCCATTTTACTTACTACAATGAAGGAGTAATATCCTATAATCACTATATCAATTGAACCACTGCCAAGATGTATCAAGCAATGCCAACATGAACATCATCTTACCACCACTACCAAAAATAGTAAGAAATTGCGACAGATATATCACCATAAGCATTTAAGTTTCTAACTGAAGACCCATGCCACCACAAGCATGTCATCACTATAACCCATATTCCAAGCAATGCTCTACCATCCAAGAGCTGAGAAAAGAGTAATGACTTTTCAGCTTGTTGCCATCAAAAGCCCCAATAAGTTTCTTCTAAATTGAAGTCCATAGATCCATAATCTTCAATCATACCAAGGTTGAAGAGTGTTACTCAAAGAAAACAATGAAGTTTCTGAACTAATAGCTATGGTTGGAGCTTATCATTGAGCATTCATCATTAGAAAATGCCTCTTGAAACTTCAATTGTTGAAGTTGTAAAAGAAAATATTTGAAGATATCCTCCTTAATTCATCATAAGAAGCTCTATGTTGCTTCAATGGAAGAGAACTAATCTTTGACCTTCAATCAATGAGGTCCAATGTTGGCCATGAAGAAGCAACCCATGTAGATACCTTGTAATGGAAAGACTTCAGATCTCTCTATGCTTTAGAAATAGAGAATACTCCTTCTTAATGTAGAACCAAGAAGCTCTTCTCAAATGAAATCTTGAAGTCCCAAATAATGTCCATAACCTCTAGAGGTGAAAAAGATCAAAAGCCCCTTGAAACTAATGAGCTTGGGTAAAGCTTTAATGGCTGCCCTATTATGATAGCTAGGGTTTCTCAAAGAGAATTAAAGGATGAAGAATAGGCAATAATATTGACCAATGTGATATCTTGGAGAAAGTATTAGGTAGAAAATATTGAATAGAACAAAGCACCAAGAAGAAGTAGATGATTCTCAACATGATTTCAAGCAAGAATTCAACACATTTTGCACCTATTGTTGGCTATCCATGTGGCATTTGATGTATCAAGAAATGGTAATAAAAATGCTCTATGAAGTGTGAGATACCATAATGAAGCAATGGCTGATTCCTTTGATCCACATAATGAGAGAAACTTCAGGAAATCCACCATAAAAGCTTCAAGCAAGCTGAGAAGAAGAAGAAGAAAGCTCTACTCCAAAAATTAATTGATATTTCAGTCTTCTCTAAGTCTAGTTACCTCTTCTTTCTCAAAGCTACCTCCAAAATAACCTATAATGGATGCACAACCTATAAAGGTACTCAGAGAGATGAAACAAGAAAATACTTGTACTTATGTCAAAACTAGATACAAAATGATTGGTACCTTCACCTTTTATGCCCGCCCCTATGTACTATATATTCCACCTCTCACAATCGAGTGTAGTGGCTATCATGGCATACATCAAGCTATCCACTATAGTATTGAGATATCAAGCTTAACCTGAGCTAACAATCATGTACATAGATATTGTTTCTACATTCATATCATTAATATTTTTTGTACCTAAATTGGTATATAATTTGAGTAATACTTTACAGTTGGACATCAATTAGTCTACCTAACCAAGATATGGATTATCTATCGAGTCATCTATCTAATCATCTTTCTAGTTAGAATATTTGCACTATGGACCACTTATATATTATGTATATTCTACTCTCTCATTATTCTGGTAGACGAATATAATGGAGAAGAAGAAGAAAAAGAGATTAGGATTTTCATCTTCCTATCTTGTGTACATTCTCTATGTGTTTTGTACCTTGTAAGAGGTCACGCTTCCTCTCTTATTCCATATTTTCATGGTATCAGAGAGCCACTCTCATATGATCTCCAATTGACAAGCTATTTTCGAAGCTTAGAGTGCTTGAAGGAGTGTGGCATATCTCAAGGCTATGGTTGTATAGTAAAATTTTCATTATGAATATGTTTCCATCTCCATTCAAGAGTTAGAGAGGCTCTTCATGCACAAATATGGTAAGATTCACAAACCCTACAAGTGTTGTCATTTTGCAAACAAGTCACAGATGTTAGGTATGAGAGACAATTTTTGGATACTGTCTAACATTAAAGGTATTACTGAGGATATCCTTATTTAATGAGTCCACTATGGATGATAGTTTACATGAACTAGTAGGTTCTTGGTAAAAGAAAATTTATAGGTTCATTTGCACAATGTCTGAGGGATTTAATCAAATTTTCAATGACAACCTTAACAAGTATAACTTCTATGCTTGTAGTTTAGATTGACCAATTTCCTTATACAAGTAAATGTTACTGGACTATATTGAATGAGACAATGTTGAGGCTCCAATGTTATCAAAAAATACCACGACTAAGCAAGCCAATGTATTTAAGGATTGGAACTAGGGTGCTCAAAAATTTATGTATTGGATTTCCATCAGTATTTTAGAAAATATGATTAGGCATATGTAGGATGCAAAGAGTCCTACAAAAGTATGCAATAACTTGGTCAAATTGTTTGGTACAAATACCAAAGCTAGAAAGTTGCAGTTGAAGTCTGAGTTAAACAATATCAAGCATGGCAATATATCCATTAATGACTATGCATTGAAGATTAAGAGCATTTTTGGAGAGCTTGGATCTATTAAAGTGTAGGTTAATGATGATGATATAGTGGTTGCTTGTTTGGATGGCTTGAGTGAGGAGTATAAGTAGTTTTGAATCTCCATCAACATAAAAGACAACATCCATGATTTATAGATCTAATATATATGTTGATATTAGAAGAGAAAAACTTTCACCTTATTAAATCTTTGTCACAAAGTAAGAACAGTTTAGAATAGGTTCTTTTGTCCAAGACAAATAGAGATAGAGGTCGTGGTAGTGGCCATTATGAGTAAAATTAGGGGTAATCTAATGACTCACAAGAGTAGTCACATACAAGTGGTAGAGAGGACAATCCCAAGTAGGGGGATCCATAGAGAATGTGGTAGAAATAATGTAGATTATGATAACAAAGGATGTTATAGTTGTGGCCAAAAAGGTCATATTTCATATGGCTATCCAGAAAAGAAAAGAGGTGGAACTAGCAAAAATGAGAGAAGACGACATAAAAAGTATACATCTATGATTGATAATGAGAGGTTATTTGTTATGCAATACATGATGAATGCAATAAATGCATATCCATCAATAGTAATCAATGATGATATATGGTATTAGATTTAGGTGCATCTAACCATATGACATTTCATAGAGAATGATCTAAAGAAATGAAAATTCCTGAAATGCCTAGTTTTGTGGAAATAGGTGATAATACATTGCATCCTATTTCTTATACGAGGAGTGTTCCATTCCCTGTACATGGTGGAAAAGTTAAATGTTTGGTTGATGTGTTGCATGTGCCTAACATCACAAATAAATCAGTTTCCATTGCAAAAATGGTTGAGTGGGGATTACAAGTAAATCAATTAGAACGGATGCTTTGTAGAAGATTTTAGGAATAGATATGATTTGATTGCAAAAGATAAGCACGTGGGAAGTATGTTCACTTGGATATAAATTTACATGAGCTAAAGGTTGATGTGTTTTTCCAAAGTGCAAGAGTTGTGATTGATATTGACATTTGGCATAAACACATTGGCCACAGAAATGTCTAATACTTGAAGAATATGGAGTCACACAAAATTGTGATAGGCTTGCCTAAGTTCAAAGTAGTTGATATGTAGAAAGTATGTGAAGCA
>NW_028229524.1:1489990-1496535 GCF_053477565.2 Lygodium microphyllum
GCAATGGGGACAAAAAGGAGCCTAGCGATGGGGACAAAAAGGAGCTTGTGCAGAAGAAGTGGAGTGAGGAGGCCCTAGGTAGAGCTGGTTGTGGGTGTAAGAAAGACCATTCAAATTTGAGAGAGAGAGAGAGAGAGAGAGAGAGAGAGACGTTGCAATTTTGAACACACACTGGCTCTATCCATCGGAAAGAAAGAAAGAGCTTCCTTGCCTGAATGAACGCTAAAAACCAGTACGATACATACACACAGCTCAGGAAGATACCTCCGCCATCGCCCCACCATGCTTCACCCTCGCGTGCACACGCCCGCCGGAAAGTCCCGCTTCGCTCCTCCTCCTCCTCCTCCTCCTCCTTCTCGCCCCCCCATCCCGCCTTCTAACCCCTCTTTCTGTGGCAACAAAGTTCGCGTGGTCGCTAGGATCCGGCCCTTCCTGCCCGCCGAGATCGCAGGACTCTTTCCTGACAAGAAACCTGTTGCCTGCATCGCTGTCTGCAAAGGCCATGGCTCGGAAGAGGACACCCTCCATATCCAAGATCCAATGTCCAGGTCCGCTGCAATTTCGTCGTTTTAGCCTGGATACTACTAGAAAACTGTAAAATGCGTTCCATGTAACTGCGCGATTTTTCATGTATGCAAATTGGTGACGAGAATTCTGCAGAAGTGGCATTCATCGTGCTTTGAAGGCACGGTGAACTTCAGTTTCGCAATCACAGCAACTGGAAGGGCTGCAATGATAAATTTCTCTTCCTGTGTCTGTAATTAGGAGATGCACTTTCTTGTAACTGCATAATTTCATGTATGCAACATGTGATGCGATTTCTGTCCAGTTGTCACTCATCGTGTTTTGAAAGCATAGCGAGCCTGAATTTCACAATCACGGTGACTGCATGGGCTGCAATGATACATTTCTCCTGTCTGTGTCTGTAATATGGAGATCTATGCAGCCTTCCAGCTGTTAGATGTCCTTATATCTCTGTATGCATCACAGTTTCAGAGTTGTACGTTTCAAATGAATGTGTTCTTCTCTTCCTGTCAAGAAGAATCATGCTTCACACATACCACACTTTTAAAGACAGACGGATGACAAGTTTCCACTTCCTCCATGCTGGCAGCCGCGAAGGTTCTTTCAAGGTTGATTCTTGCTACGGTGAAGGAGAAGAAATCAGTGCCATTTTTGCCAAAGAGGTGGAGCCGCTTTTGCCTGCTTTATTTCAGGGCTATAATGCAACTGTGTTTGCATATGGGGCAACAGGCAGTGGCAAGACATACACAATGCAGGTCAGATTTCATCTACTGGTAGACATAATGTGAGACCATACCACTTTATGTGCTGGGCTTGATTGGACCCTCTCACTAGCTGTAATGCATGTTAACTGTAAAGCTATGCATATCACTGGTTGAGTGTAATAAATTCTCCATGTGAAGTGTTTTGGTGCAATTGGATGCAGGGCCTTGAGGATCACCCTGGTTTGATGCCTCTGGCTTTGACAAGCATCCTTGCGATGTCTGAACATTACAATTCTCGGGTGGAGGTCTCATACTATGAGGTTTACATGGATCGATGCTATGATTTGTTAGAGCCAGGAGCTGCAGAAATATCTGTTCTAGAAGGGAGTGATGGAAGAGTACAACTGCGTGGGCTTTCTCAGGCAAGGTTCAGTAACTTTGTGGTGACATTTTGCATTGCTCGCATTGTCTCTTTTTCAGTAAAATAGCTTGCATTGTCTCTTATCAGGTGCATGTCAAAAGTTTAGCAGAATTCAGGGAAGTTTTCCTGAATGGATGCTTGCGTCGAAAAGTTGGGCAGACTGGATTGAATGATGCTTCTAGCAGGAGCCATGGTGTCTTGATGGTAACTGTGACAAAGGATGATAATATCTCAGGCTTTCAAACTATTGGAAAATTGAATCTTATTGACCTGGCAGGTAACCTTATGCAAGGACTACATCCTTACCTATTTTTGACGACTCCTCAGTGTTTAATGTAAACTGTCATATCACTACAGGAAATGAAGATAATCGCAAAACTGGCAATGAGGGTGTCCGTCTTGCAGAAAGTGCACGCATTAACCAGTCTCTTTTTGCACTATCTAATGTCATCAATGCATTGAACTCCAATGAATCAAGGGTGCCATATAGAGATAGCAAGCTCACACGCATACTACAAGACTCTTTGGGTGGCACAAGTGGGGCTATCATGATAGCATGCTTGGTAAGTCAGCAGCTGTCTTCATGTCTACCAAGATATTGAATGTCATTTTGTTCATCTGTGGGCCAACATTGAGCCTGTCTAATGCAGAATCCAAGGTCATACCAAGAGGCTGCTCATACCTTGAGTCTTGCAGCTCGCTCTCGTCAGATAATGAATCTAAATGTGGAGAAGAAGAGTGGGCCAGACATAAAAGTGGATATGGAAGCAAAACTTCAGGCATGGCTTGCAGCTAAGGGTAGAACATCTTCAGTTAAACCTAGTCCTTGGAAAGTTAAACCTCTTTTCTACACTCCCTCTCGACAGCATATCAACCACATTAGACGGTTGGAAAGAAATGCATCTAAAGAGTCTTCTACGTCATTGAAGCCCAGGTAATTTAGATCTCATATTCCAAAATGACATTTTCTGTTGTGCCTCGCCTTACTCTTCCCTTTGCACTTCTGCCAGGAGAATTCATGTACCCAGTCAACCTGACAGTTTTGCTCAGGAGGTAAACTCAAAGATCCTGGTTGTTCACTTCTGTAGTTCTTCCCACGCTCAAGCGCTCCAAACGTGTAAACTAACAAGGAATATCCCACCCTGCCTAACAGAAGCATTCTGTCTGTCATGTTTCATTACTTTATGTGACTTAAATTTAAATTATGCTCGTGTGAAGATGCTTCCACCAGAAGCAAAAAGAGATTGTCAGCTTTATAGGGTTTTGAGCACACACGTGACATGAAACATAAATTATTAAAGTGTCGCATCATATGGCAAATTGATGTCCATCAGCACCTTGCCCTTGTTCATTACTATTAAACATAGATGCTTTGCATCTGACTATCCTGTTATTACCATTTCTATTTTATTGAGCATTCACATGTATCATCTATGCATATTTTGACAGTATTTATTCTTCTGTGAAATGCTAAAATCAATTATTGTGACTTATGGGCAATAAGCAGGCAAAGGGAAGGGAGCAAACAGTACTGAGATCCTCATTACCATCTACAAATTCAAGGGACACAGGGCAGACATTAACTGAAAGGAATGACGCCCTAAGAGATGATCAGAGCAGCATGGAACAATGTAGCAGTACAGACATCAACTCACTTGAAATAAGTGGCATATACTCGGAAGAAGAGTCTTCTCATATTGGTGAGATGGTGCAAATTCCAGCTCATTTTGCAGTTTCCATTACACCCCCACCACAAGGCTTTTGCACCCTTGTTAATCTCTCTTTGTAACAAATAGAAAATTTGTGCTTTTGCATGCAGGCACGGTGATTGAGAGAGAAAAGGAGAATTTTCCCCTTGACCTGCCCCCATTTACACCACATCCAAATATTATGAAGAAATCTTCTTCACCACCATTGAGTGAGAGGTTGAATAATTTACGGTCAGCCATGAAAGATATTCTCCAGCCTAGGAGTGTTAATATGCCAAATGAGGAGTCTCTCAAGCCCACATCAAATGAGTATTGGTCTCCCAAATTCAAACAGCTCAACCTGTCTCCTTTTGCATCACCTGACAAGTCAGTATCAGTTGCGGCATTCAAACTTGAACAAAGTACTGGGACACCACTGGAAAAGTTCAATAAGAATGGCTCTGGCATCAAGGTCATATCATTTACTTGAATCCTGGTCTTCCAATTGGTCCTAAGCTTGTTTTGGGCTTTCATCTTCTGTCTTTTATTCTTACAGAACACTATGGTAAAGGAGTACCTTAGTTTTCTCAATACTGCTAGCAGGTGAGACATTGCAATTTAATGAACTTGGTCAAGTATACACTTAAAATGATCTTGCATATCTAGACCAAATATTAAGGACTAATGCCTAACTGTGCTGTGTACAGGGAGGAGCTTCTGGAGTTAAAAGTGAGACTGTCCTAAACGTGAATTTTGTTTATTAAGTTGAAAGAAAACTCGACAGTATTGTTACAATTGTGCTCCTCAAATTGCAGGGCATTGGAGATAGACGAGCTGCCTACATTCTTGAGTTGCGGAACATGTCTCCCGAACCCTTCAAAGAGGTCTCCCTGCAGTTTTAGATGTTTAGATTTTGATTGAGTTTTTGGTAAATGTAAGATCATCTGATGGATGTTGTTTGCAACAGCTGGAAGACCTTGAAAGGATAGGTATTAGTAAGAAACAGGTGAGTACACAGATGACAGATCTACCTCCAAGAAGACAAGCTCACTGCTAACATTCTTGCTGCTAACGCTCTCTTTGCTGCACTTTGCAGGCATTATCTCTCTTCACAGATACAGCTCGTCAGATCTTTTTTACAGACTGAGGATGCGAGGCTTCTGCTGTTCCTTATGCACACACACCTACCCTAAGCACATTACGTCTAATGATATTCAACCTCTGAGAGTTGAATCGACAGTTGCATACAGCCGTGCTATTGCTATCACATGATGTCTTCATACATGATGAAGGCAGTACATAACCGTTTGGTAGTGACTTGGTGTTCCTTTATCTTAATTGAATTCAAGGTTAAGCCACGCAGAATGAAAATGCCATTTGGCTTTGTAAACTATAACTAGTGTTTCCCAATGTGATGTCAAGAAAACAATCATTACAAATTTCATCTATGAAGCAGCTGAACCAAATTCTTGATTAGAATACAAGGGCATACATCAAGCTTGGAGTCTCTCGGTGATGATGACACATTGCTAGATAAATTAATTGCTACAAGTCAAACTGTGTGCAGTACAATCCTTCGACATCCATCACTCGCAATTTCTAGCAGAAGAAAAAACACACTGACTGCCCTTTTTGTTGCTACTGCAACCCAATCAAGACATGGCTGATCTGCATATGAGAAATATGTTTTGTGGGGCAACTGCCATGACGCTAATAAGCAATAACGTGCAGGGCTGTGCAGAGGAGGTTGCCCGAGGTTGTGGAGCTGCAGAATATGCCCATGCCGAGAAGCATCTTGCTCTTTGAACAGAAGTCAGTGATCAATGCATGTCAAAATTGGGCCCTGGGTTGAATCATCACCCCTGCTGCTGCGAAGCCATTGGAGAGAGAGAGTCCTTTCCATGAGGCTATCTTATTTCCATGAGGAGGAGCTTCGAGCCGTGAGCTTACTCCAATAAATCGATCCAATCTGCGTGCGCCTGACGCCACGTTACAAGCAAACAGTGGCTAGAAGCATTGATACTGCTCTGCCGTGCGCTCAATAGGATGTCTGAAAGGCTGCGTGAGTATCCTTTCTAGCCACTACGGAAAGCAGTGTTCTTCGCTCGCAGCTTCACTCGCGCATGCAGGATTTTTGCACAACCTCTCGTGCTCTCGAAGTCATAGATTTTTCGTCTCATAACACAACGTGACTGAAAGGGGCTACATCAACATGTCAAATAGGATGCCAGCAATTGGCGTGGCTAGTTTCACTTGCATGCACCACATCAAGGCACGTTACACATCTCAACATGGACTCATGCATTGGAAGGCATCGTAAACATCTCAACATGGACTCAGGCATTAGGTTGTTATCCTATACATAACACAGCTTGATTGAAAGGGGCTATAACATGTCAAGTAGGATGCAAACAACTAGGGTGGCTAGTTCCACTTGCATGCACTACATCAAAGCATGTTAAACATCTCGATATGGACTCGTGCAATAGTAGGCATGGTAAACATCTTGACATAAACTCATGCATTAGGTTTTTGTCCTACATACACATAACACAACTTGATTGAAAGGGGCCATAATAGCATGCCAACAAGTGGTGTGGCTAGTTCCACTTGCATGCTCCACATCAATGCATGTTAAACATCTTGACATGGACTTCTCCATTAGGTTGCTATCACATGCATTTGACCATTTAGGGTAGGAGTAGGCTACACGAGCTTGTAACAACCTTTATTCACACATTACCAAATTAACTACACTTCCACCACATGCACATGGATGTAGCAATCATGAAGTGGCCTCATCAGAAAAGCAAAGTAGCCATGCTACATCGCTTTTCGTACTACTTCACTTTATCTTTCTCTCTCCACACTTTATTCTCTCTCTTTATTTATATAAATTTAATATTCTATGTGTCTCTAAATTCTCTTGCTCACTCTCAATCTCTCTTTCTTCCCTTGCACCCCTCCAAATCCTCTCTTTGCCTCTCAAAAATTTTCCCCTTTCTATCTCTCTCTCTCTCTCAAAAGTGCTTAATAAGAAATGATTTAATTAAAATACACTTAAATTTAATTATATTTAATTGAAAGTGTTCAATTGAAAATTTTTACGTTTAAAATGTTTCATTTAAAAAGAATTAATTAAAAAGAAAAAGAGAGGGGAATTGGCATTTTTTAAAGTTTAATTAAGAAATGTTTGATTTAAAAATA
>NW_028229525.1:0-57500 GCF_053477565.2 Lygodium microphyllum
ATAGCGACGAAACCAAGAGATTTGGGTAGGAACCGACATAAAATAATCCGAATTTTATTCCTGAATATTCGGTTTGATAACCTGCTACTGATTCTTCCTCCGCTTCTGGCAAATCAAATGGCAATCTTTCGCACTCGGCTAACGAAGAAATGAAGAAAGCTATGAAACCTATAGGTTGGCGCCGTTCCATCCAAATATACCATACTTGGATTGGTTGTCGACTATATCAACTGTACTTAGACTTCCAGATAAGGATAGTCGACAGTTTGGTTGTATTTTACCGTCTCTGATTCGAAACCGTACATGAAGCGTTGTATTCATACGGCTCCTCATTGGTTATTTCAGAGGGAACCCATGCTCGATATTTTAATAGCACAGTGGAATTGCATAGAAAGTTCCAATCTGAACCAACGGGATTCCGTTCGCCACAAAGAATGATTGCTTCTGGATCCATCTCAACCTTCTCAGTTTTCTTTTCAATACAAAAAGAAAATATATTTCTTAATAAACCTTTTTTCATACATATTTCTACCAGTCGATGTTCACTAACAACTTTTTGTTTAGTTAGAGATATAGAAAAAGGTTGAATAGAAAACAGAGTCAGCTTAACAAAGAGATGTTAAGTATCATTTATTTGATTTGTATCCAAAAATGAATGAAAAGATTGTCAGAAGGATTATTTCGTCCTAGATAATCATAATATGAGTGGATAAAAAGATGCTCGAGATTGGGATTTCAAATTGGGTACTCCTCAGTTATTCCTACCCTAACTGAGTTCCCATCCAAAAAAAAAGGGGGGTCAATTTCTTTTTAGATCATTCTGATGGCAAAGATAAAGGATTTTTATACCAAGGGCTAAAGTAGTTTGGAAATAAGAATACATGCAAAAAAGCTAGAAAAGGGCATGCTACAGAAACATGGTTAATTCTGTTCAGTTAAGGAGTCACTAAGCATATTATATGAAAGTTATCTCTGTTGATTGAGATGAGGCAACTTTTTTACGAATCAAAGTCTCCTTAGGCAGCCGACAACCTACAGTTATCTTTACATTCCTGTGTTCGTTGATAGAACAAATAACTGTATGCTATTTTGTTTTCCGTCAGCTGAGATTGCTTGTTTGCTGAATCAAAGCACCCATCGTATAAAAAATATTGCCTATTCCTTCGAAGATAAAAGACTAAACGACATACCAGTCGGCAGCATTCCAGATCCTCTGGAATGAGAACCATAGGTGATACCGGATAAATCTAGTTAGACGTTTTTCTTGCGGATGATCGAAAGACTCATGGTATCTGCTATATTTAACAATATTTTCAAAAAAAAAATGTAACAACCAACAAAAGCCTATTTTGTTTTTTTATAGCAGCAGAAAAAGAGTCCAGATGTTTGCTTAATTTCAGCGAATTATACCCAATGCGATGCGCAGGTTCTGAGCCTATAGGTCTCTCACATTTCATTTGATGCGAAATGGAGTGGATTATCGTCTAGTGAATTTATTATTTGAGGCAGGACATATCACAAGATTTCCACAAAAAACACATAGCCGCGATTTTAGCGATTGATCTGCTTCGCGAAAGCTAAGGCTAGATAGCGGCACTTGCATCTATAAAGCTTAGTCCATCCTTTCAAGAAACCCTGTTACCAATCTAAAGCAAGTTGTTGGGGTAAAGAGCCGTATGCGCGGTGACGTGCTTGTATGGTTCGGAGAGAACTCAATGTACACCGACGGATTGGTGGAATAGTTTAACTCTTTATCCCAAATATGCTTCTCTAGGAGCATTATGATCTGCTGCTTAAATGGTTTCTTATGAAGTATCTATTGGTCCTATTATCATTACTGTACTAATTTGTGTAGGTTTTTGTAATTTAAGTGAGATTGTTATGGCGTAAGAGCAGATATGGTTTCGTATTCTCTTGTTTCCTGTATCGATTATGTTTTTTATTTCCTGTCTAGTAGAAATCAATCGAGCCCCATTTGATTCACCAGAAGCAGAGGCTGAACCAGTAGCTGGCTACAACGTGGAATATTCTTTAATGGGGTTTGTTTTATTTTCTTTAGGAGAATATGCTAATATGATTTTAATGAGGTGCGGAGCTTCGCATCTGACATTCGTTAGGCTTTCGCTTTTCGCAAAAGCCAGCGTCTTCTCAAGCAAGGGCCTTATGCAGTAAACCCTTTTGGGCGACGGTTTGAACACAAATAGATTCCGCAAAGCTTTCAAAAGGAAATAGCCTAGTGTGTAAGCACAGCCATGAAGCGCGAACCCGTTTAATGAGCTATCTAGGATTGAAGAGATATCCCAAGTAATTAACCTTATATTCTTTTCCAAATCTATACTATTGAATGCCCATATGGATAAGTGTGCTCTTAAGCTCGAACCCCGAAAAGGTTACCGTAATGAATCTCTTATCGTTTCCGGGTGCGGATACACTTGCACGGATTACAGTTGACGGCTACGAAAACGGCAGGAAAAGAGACAGTACCTGACGTCTAGGGATGAATGTAAACCCATTGGACAGGGATAATCATTTTGGTTCCAGAAAAAAAGATTCACTGGCAATAGTTCACATTTATAAAAAGGCCACAAAACACTATAAGTTACTGAAATGACAGCGAAGCATGCGCTCATGTGTTTGAAACGATTGCAGGCCAAATAGAGCTAATGGTATCTTATGGGCAAATCGGGCCTAGACTATTTAACTTTACCTTCTGTAAGGAATTTGCAAAGACTTGTTTTTTGCTTGAAGGAGATCTCTGCTAAATAAATAAAAAACAAAATACTAAAAAGTGCCCATCATTGGGTATTTCATTTGAGCCCGCAGCGGCATAGATGGCATTGCTTATTTGTAAAGGATCGTTTTCTTTTGGGTGAGGCCAAAACCATAAATCTTTATGCCGATGACTCTTCCAGACCCTTTTAGTTTTGTTTTTTTTAAGCAAGCTTTGTATGGTTGTCAGCAAACTTCAAAGTTTGCGTTGTCTTTCTTATGCCATATATTAGCTAAGTGGTCTAAAGGACTGTGAAGGGAGGCCGATAGATGAAGAAAGTATAGAATTATTTGCTTATCTGTTGCGGCAACTAGATTCTAGTGTTTTTTTTAATCGAGTAGGCCCCTCGGTAAAGGTGCCGACACGTTGTCGGCACTTATCATATTATATTATAACATGGTGCTGGATAAAAAAAAACTTAAACCATGGCAAAGGCCTCAAAGGCTAAGCCGCTAAATGCTAGATATATTCTTAGTTTCAAAGTTTGTACCTCTATCTATCTACTTCTCCAAATACAATATCTTAAGTACCTATAATGGTGACTACATCAGCTAGCATGTAATATTTGGACATAAAATCAAGTCCTTGTAAATGAGCAAAGCCAGGCGCTCTTATTTTACGGCAATAGGAACGATTGGTTCCGTTACTGACCGAAAACATGCCAAATTCCCCTTTAAATGCTTCAACTGCGGTATGGGTGAAAGAAGCTGGTACAGAAAACCCTTCTGTATAAAGTTTAAGGTGATGGATCGAAGATTCCATGAATTACTTCATTTAAGGCCGTGACGGAGGACATAACTTACGATTACCAACTCTAATCATGCCATTGAGCATCTAGTTAAAGCATTACACAATAATTCGAATACTTTGTCACATTTCTTCAATACAAATGCAATAACAATCATAACAATCTCCCCTAGTACCTACTGATATGTCAAAATCCGATTAGTCATAAACATCATAAGGTGCTGCTTTTCACGGATCCCGACATACTCCCGGTTGAAGTAGATGGGCCCTTTTATTTGGCTTTCCCTTCCTAAGAACCATACATGAAAATTACCCTTCATACGGCTCATATGCATTCTCAATCCTATGACATGTTTACGGGCAGGCGCTTAGAAACCAAAAACATTCTTAGTCTATATATGAACGCCTGCTTATAGCAGCCAGCAAATTCTAGTCAAAAATCCAAACCATTTCCCGCAATGCCTGTCTTTAGCTCATTTGAGTCATTTTTTGCCAACATAAGCAGCAAAGATCTATTTACTGACCTCATATTACTGGCTATATGGTTTATAGCCATAAGGAATCGACCCCAAAACCAAAACACATGCTATACTTGCGGCAACAGCCATTACGTTGCGATACGCAATTTGACAATGGACGGGATCTCTCAGTGATCCGCTAAGTCTTTTTCTTAAGTTTACATATTCTGCGATCAGAGGTTGACAAATTATTTAGCATTATTTCACTCAATTACACTCTGTGGCTAAACCTTTTATGCCTTTCTTTCCGCTTGAATCGATCCGTAATGAAAGCCTAATTTTCTTTAGTCAGATAGACTATCTTCCTATCTAATTTGATGCCGAAAAAGAAAATCACGCAATGGGGCCCAGCCTTTAGTCTTTGAGCCTTCCTCTACCCATATCTCGTAATGTATTTAACCTTATACATAGGACATCTATATGGATATAGGCTTGTCACGTTTCGTCAATAGCATCTACTCTATTCCGATTTCGGCGGACCGTGCTCCACCCCGGTGAACCTATGCGGTTTCGACGTGCCCAGAGGCTAAAGGCGAATCCGTTCACAGTCCATTAGACCGACTTCTCTAAGATAGCCATAGCCTAGTTCTGGTCATGCTTTACTGAGCTTATACACATTTGCCTGCGCTGTCCTTCCTTCGGCTCGCCCTAGCCTTCATCTAAATAGACGTTATTATCAAGGCGTCACACTAAGCCTTTACAGTCGAAGCGTGCTTGAATAGGGTCAGACAAAACCGTTACCCAATAGAAACTTTTTCCGTATCGCAATCGATGTCTTCGTGTCGCACAACCTCTTAACATTACACCACTAAATCCCCAATCCAAGGCTTGCTGTGTAGTGACAGTGCCAATGTCTATTAATCATTGTTTCCAGACACGGTTATTGGTTGACATCTCTTCTGATTCGTCAATACGAGAAGCAAATTGTTATGTGAATAAAAAAATATCTTCACCCAAGCCCAAAGGCAAATCTTGTGCCACTCCACCTGGTCATATGTAACTAGTATACATCCTGGCTCCCGAAACTCTTTCATGGAATTCGAGAAGTTTCTCTCATTCCTCAAAAGCCCACGGAAAGAGAATTAATGCTCCCACGTCCATCGCATAAGTAGTTAAAGCAAGTAAGTGATTCGAAATTCAAGTTATTTCACAAAATAACACCCATATATATTAGGCTCATAACGGTACCTCGCAATTACAAAGTCTTTCTACGGCTAAAGGATAAGCGTGTTCTTAAGCCATCATAGAAACATAAATAGAGTGAAAAGTTACTTGATGCCAGCCAAAGCTGTGTCACTTGCATCATATAATCAAGTGCTCTCTAAACCGTACTAGATAGTTGCCTATCATACGGCTCTTTGATTTGAGTGACCGTAAAAGAACAGAGTTTAGTTGCTACCGAACAGAAACGATTTCACATTAAGAGAACATCCAAATCTTTACCTTCATCTGTAACGCTAACGAAGCAGTAAACGTAAGTTAAAGGCTTTGCTTTGTCCTAAAAGCTAAAAAAAGTACGAAACCGCTTTTTTACCCCATTCCATGCACGCTATGAAAAGACTAGTTAAGGCAAATAAAACGCGTTGTTGTGCTCTGGCCTCGAAACTCATACATTCCAATAACATCTCACAAAGCGGTTAAATTAACTGACTAATCCCTCATCCAGATGTTCTAACTGACATGAACTTTGCTCTTAACAGCTCAAATGGAAAGCATTAATCTTAAAGCCATTAATCTAAACTCCTTCCCTTCTATGACACTAGCAGCCTTTTTTGTTTATATAGTGTCTTGGTACTGCGAACTTTCTGTCTTACACATCTAGTAAGCAAATGCATAATTCACCGGTTCCATTAAATGCTCTTATCCTTTAGCAAAGGTCATGTGAGCGTACAGTTATGCTTCAAATGTTTACGATATCCATGTCAAATCTTAGTTTCCCTCTTTTTTGGTGCATTCGCTTCAGATCTCCGATACACACAAGGAAAAATGCGAAAGAAAAAAACCTTATGTCCAAGGCTTATCCAGTTGATCATTTCACTAGCGTTTCGCATTCACAAGACTCTCCATTCAACTGCCACTTAAAGATATAGTGAAAAATATGGCAAATGTTGGCTGTGTCTGGTTATCTTTTTTTATGACATATTAGAGTCTCTGCCATATCTTATATTTCAATAAAAAATACTCGCTTTGCTGCGCTTCCTTGCAACGCTTGGCTTCATTTGATGGCTCCACGGTCGCCCTCTGAACGATCAAAATGAGGTAAAGCTTAAAGATACGTTTTATACTCGATTAATTTTTCTGTTCCTCTAGTTGGATAGGCGCTTCTTTTCTATCAGCTAAATCCCCCCAATAGAACCGTACATGCAAGTTTTCTCGCATACGGCTCACGCCACTTTGCTACAGGCAAGGTGGCCCAGTTTTTCTTTTCCAATGAAAGAAATCTCATTAGCATTCAGTTCGAAAAGGGGCCTTACCATTTCCGTCAAATGACTTGGCCTTCCTGGCTTGACTGCCTGGTCATGCTTTTTTGACTGGTCTGGTTGGTTTTTGTTTTGGGTTCCTTTTTCGCTATGCTTTTAGTTTAGCCAATGGGCCTGCCACATCCAGTGCCTAAGCATTTCTAGCAAAGTCTTTGCCAATGGTGCCATCCTAACTGCCCTGGGGATTCGGTTTGTTCTTTGCAGTTAACCTATTTCTTCCGATATGAGTGAAAATAGGATCCAGGGCCAGTCACACGTTCTACTGCGCTGAGATGCAGAGGGTACTGGTTACGATATCACCCCGCGGGGCACGCGCGTGCGTCTTTAGCGGGCACTCCAACACCCGCCGACGTGTCTTTGTTTTCAAGAAACCCCGATGATTAACTTGCATAACAATCGAAGAGAGCAAAGTTTCTTTCTGACTAGATCCTTAATATAGGTGACGAGGCCACCTTCATGACCTTTTAATTCCGTTCCCCAGGGGCCTCACTTGAATCGCTTGGCCTTTTCAGACTTAATGCTTATGCCACAAAAGTTGCCTTTATGTGTCATCCGTGCCAGGGGACAAGCAGGGCATCGCTGGCAACATAAAATATGTCGACTCGGCAGCAGCAGCTTTGTGTCGCACTGAAATAATCCAATATGCGGTTCCGCACGTTCTACTACTTCCCCATCCATTTCCGATACTGATCATAGGACACCATGAGCAGCAAGGTGTTAAGGTCCAAGATTCGAAGTGAAATTCTTGATTTGTCTACTCAATGCCATATTGATTTCCTTTCTGCCTTTTTTCCACCAGCCTACGACCGGACTCGAACCGACTTGCCGTTTCCCGATAATAGAAAGGCTCCACCTAAAGAGCTGCGTAAGCCACACAATTCGCTAACGATAGTCTTACCAGTTTGGATGGTATCCTAAAATATTTGTTTATGCATCGTTTAAAAGCTATAGGCTATGCAAATTCCCTATGGTTTCCAAAACATCCACAAAATTTAACGAAATCATTTCATAGCCTCAACAGTTAGGTTAGAATGTCTTTTTTTCAGATATTCTCATTAGTCTTTGTCGCCTTCACGACCCTATTTTTCTTAAAGCAGAAACCATGATATTGCCTTTTTTCGCTTCCAGTTGCCATCGTTTAGCCATTAGCCGTAATGCAATCAAAAAGAATTAATCGATAACCATTCTAAGAATCGCAAATTTCGCTCGTACAAAGCAATTGACAATTTTACTTTGGCTTTCAGGCATATTTGATCGATGCGAAACCTTGTTGATCTGTGAAATGCTGAAGCCATTTCTATAAGGTTATATTTTTGCTTATAAAGAAACTATCTTCTGAATTCTTATCAAATAACGCACATAATAATTAATATACCTATAAATCCGCTTTGTTTTGATGTTTTTTGGTTATTGAACTTTAAGAAATAGAAGGGGTGCCGACTCCTTTTCGAGTCGGCATTCGTAAATAATCTGTCCATGCTAGCAAAATAATGTAAACAACATTATCATTTTATTTCCTTCGAGTCGTCATTCCTAGTTAATATCGCTTCTATTTGACTAATAATAGGAGTGCTTACAAAATAGAAAAAAGACATTGCAAAAACCACTTATCCAATAGTAACATACGATGCCTCTACAGGTTAACATCCAATCCAGCCCAAAAGTAAGCAATCGGCCAGAAACAACCAAAACATTCTCTAATAAATCAATCAGAAACTCGAACTCCGTACTGCAGAAATGTTAATAAAAAACAAAACCAATGATAGCGCAAAAACTAATCCTGTAGCGGCCACTCCTCCTAATTTGTCAGGGATACTTCACAAAATGACATAAATCGGTAAAAAATACCGTTCCAGTACAATATGAGCCAGAATGAACATCGGATTCGCAGGGATATAATTATCAAAATGTCCTAAAGCATTAAAGGAATAAAATAGCCAAATGGAGAAAAAGATGGCAAATGCTACCCAACCTACCAAATCTTTGACGTAGAAATAGAGATAAAAAGCAATTCTATCTACAAACGAATTTAGACCCAATAGATTATTAGATCCGTATTCATACAATGCAGCCAAATGAATAAGACTAGCGCCTGCAATTATAGAAAGTAATAGGTGATAGGAACTGAAAAAACGATTCAAGGTAGCATTATCTACAGAAAACCCACCCCATAGCCAAGTAACTATGGTATCTCCTATCACAAATATGGCACTTGCTAAACTAGTAATTACGGTAGCTCCCCAAAAACTCATTTAACCCCAAGAAAATACATAGCCTATAAAAGCAGTAACGATCATTAATAAAGGAATGACCACTCCAACGCACCAAACAAATTCCCTAGGACTAGTGTAACTTCCATAATACAAACCACAAAAAATATAAATATGAACTACAATAAAAAACATACTAGCCCCATTTGCATATATGTAGCAAAGCAACCAGCCTCCCTTCACATCTCTCATGATATGTTCTACGCTGTTGAAAGCTAAATCAACATGAGGTGTATAATGCATAGCTAAAAAAACACCACTAATGACTTAAATGACCAAACAAAAACCAGCTAACGAACCAAATCCCCACCAATAACTTATATTGCTTAGAGTTGGATGATCTACCGAATGCTAATCGAGTACAGAAAACATGGGCTACTTAAGCACAAAAAGTCATCTAGCCATGATAGTAATCGTAATAATAGCATTTAACCTATTTCAAATCATACAGCCCCGACTGGGCATTCATTTTTGATCATAGATAGTTATTTCGTCGTTTTAGCTTTAGATAATTTACTTTATTTATCTAAAAAACTGGGGCTCTTACCGATAAATGAAAGTTTTTCCTAATCCCAGAAAGCATCGAATGTTCCCTAGAATTTATTGACTTTCATTAGAATCGGGACTTAAGTCCCATATAGTCTCCATTACTATTCTATTTAATAGACCTTCTTTCTTTTTTTCCTTTTCTTCATTATGACAGAGTATGTAAAGAGCGTTTAGAGCTGGAGGAAGACTGGGATTCGAATAAGCTTTAAGCATAGAAACTGCTATTTTAATAACAGAATCTTCGAAAGAAAGTATAAATTGATCAGAGTTAGACATACCCGCTAGTCCTATGCAAGCAAACCTACGCCCATTTAAAAGATCGGTTAATAAGTTTAAGGATAAGATAAATTCCCTAAAATTGTTACTATCCGGCATGTGGGTATGAATAAAAATTTCAGAGAAAAATCATCCAATCCCTTTATCTTTACTTTGTCCCCCAAGTCGTCCGTTCCTTGCTTTTCTTCCCTACCCGCATAACAACCTTTCCTGTACGGTATTTTGTGGATAAGCGAAGACTAGAGGCCGTTAGGCAGCAGACCCGCGACCTAGCTATCAAAGGGATGTTTAGCTTTATCCTACCCTTCGTGATTGCGTATTCCACGGTAGAATTTGCCAGTTTAAGGTGTCAAAGGAATGGCTTCGAACCGGGTTCAAATCCTATAAACGAATCATAGTTGTGCTTTGTTTGCTGTTTGGATTCGCCTTACCTGCTTATGCTTTTATAGCACAAGATTTTACCACCCACTTTATACCCATCACCAATATATTGCTGGGTTTATCATGGTAGGGGCCATATTCTTCATTAGGGATTATGATCCGGAACAAAACAAAGACAATGTATTGTCAAGAATGTTGGAGCATAAAGAAGCAATAATATCCCATTTAAGTTGGGCTAGCTTATTTCTAGGTTTCCACACTCTAGGTCTTTACGTACATAACGATGTCATGCTAGCCTTTGGAACTCCAGAAAAACAGATTCTTATTGAGCCCGTTTTTGCATTTGCATTATTGAAAAAGAAATATGGTTACGGATCTTTCTTAACTTTACAAAATACTTTAACCACCAAAGAATATTTGCTGAAAAAATAAAAGCTTTAGATAAAAGCCAATTTAAGCAACAAACTTGCAATTCACTCCAAGATACTAATTCAAATAATAGCTATAAGAAATGCAAACAAAAGAAACCGCATAATCCGGTTAATGATCATGATTGCAGGGACAAAGATAATGGTAAAAAAAAACAACCAGATTAATAAATATATATTATCATAGCACGCTAACTAAAAGGCATTAGCGCATTGATTATGGCTTTCAGCATCGAGGTGCTAAACCTTCCCTAAGATGTTTTGATCAGCTTGTTATCCCACAGAGTCACTCTTATCCTAAGAGTGACGGCTCTTCCACTTGGTTAGCACCGTTAAATCATAGCAGGCCAACTTTCTAACTATTTGACTGATAAGTATTGCAATCAATCTCCCGCACTCTTTGGCTGATTCCTGTCTCTGCATGTTTTCGTTACTTTCTATCTAAAAGGCCTACGCGCCAATCGCTTGCCATCGCTGCATATTGCTTTGCCAGGCCAGACAATGCAGCTGATCGCGAATATGGCTTATCGCATGCCATAGCAAAGACTGGCTATATCGCATTGATTATGTTTGTTTTCTGCGATCATAATATTTTTTATAGGTCTGGAGATCATAACATTTTTTATAGGTCTAGCAAGTGTCATAAAGCAGCAATCCGGCTAATTCATTTTATTTTGGGCAAGCGGGTGCCTTCGTGGTTAAGATTTTAGGGCGTCGAAACGGATTTTGGAACCTATTTACATTTTCTATGAAAGGAACGGTCAACGAGCCCGCCGGTACGGACGCCATTAAGAGGACCCCCAATAATTTATTGGGAACTGTACGAAGTATTTGAAAGACAGGGAAAAAGTACCATTCGGGTAATATTTCCAATGGAGTCGCAAAAGGATTTGCTGGTTCACCAATCATTGATGGTTCCGGAACCGCAAGACCCACAGTACATGCAAACGTCCCTAAAATGACTACTGGAAAAATATATAATGGGTCGAGTCCATTTATTAGCTTTTTCTAGTGCAGAAAACTTGTAATTCCTTACTATCTGGCATAATTGTCTTGTTTCATCCTGAATATGAAGTTAGTTGCAACAGGTTGCTGGAGGCAGCAAAAATAGTACAGGTTGCCAGGCTAAAGGATTGGTTCATTTTTTTTTTCAAGCCAATAAACTTATTTTTAGTGAAACTATTCATAATTCTGCGACTGGAGAGCAACCAACAAAGAAAGATGGAGATCCGGCATTATGGCGCGTGATCCTCCTAACCCTAGATAAAAGGTGGAAAGCGAGGATAAAGTGCTTTAGTTAAGTGTCATTGCTTATGACGTTATTGCTGTAGCCTCAAGGAGGTTTGGCCATTGCTTCAACCTTCCCGAATTCCTGCAGATTCGGGTCGTTTTCCGCCACCGGAACGTCTTGAAATAATTCCCATATGGTGCGGGAGACTCAATTGATCTAGACTCAGAAGCTGGGATTTGACCCTTTCCATCGATCGGTTGGGCCAAAGCATTTACTGGCTTAAAGGCCTAAGAAAGAATTACTAACTGGTATTTGCGCAATTTTTCCCGTTGCTTTTACGGAACCCCCTTCCTGTATGGTCGAACCATCGCCCATCAGTACTTAGCCAACATTATCAGATTCTAAATTCAAAGCGATGCCTACTGTACCATCTTCAGATTCTACCAATTCTCCAGCCATTACTTTGTTCGAACCATGAATGCGGGCTATTCCATCTCCCACTTAAGGTACAGTGCCAGTATTAACAATTTCCATTTCTGGGGATCGGATGGGTCAAAAACAGCTAATTCGTATAAAGCCATTGAACCCGCAATACTGGCCGGAAACGGCGAGCAGACAGTCTTTGATTCATAGCAGTGCAGCTCTTGACGTACGGGGCTTTCCCTTACTTTGTTTCCGGAGTACAGTAGCTAAAGAGTGCAGTATTTGACTATTTATTAGGCATTTCCTTCGACCGGAAAAGTGGCCATTGGTTCACGATACGAATACTGTTCTAGGGATGTCGCTAATAGTTTCTGCTAGACAGAAGTACTGTTTTGAACGGGCTGGCTCAGCAGCAACTCCTGGTACTGTAGCCGTGGGAACGACGGTTCGGTACTCGTTGCTGTGACTGAGCCTAGGGGTTGTCTTTCATAACAATAGCAAGTTCGTAACTGATAGGTGCAAATAGGGTTGTGTTTATACAAGTTCGACAAAAAAGGAAAAGCAATGAATCCTTTGGTTTCCGGTAGATGGAAGATCTGCATGAGCGATACAAGAATTCTTGTATAATAACAATCGATTAATAAGAACCTATTCGGCCAATCCAAACGGGTTGCGCCATAGCAATCTTTGTTGTAAAAAAAAAATTCGCTCTAAACCCATCTGGCCATATTTCTTTTTTTTAATAAAAAGGTCATTTGACATCAATTTTGTAAGATAAGGTGAATATTTTGGTCAAAACTGGCTTTGAATAAAGGTTACGAGAACTGGCTTTAAATAAGGATACAAGAACTGGCTTTGAATAAAGGTTACGAGAACTGGCTTTGAATAAGGATATATTCAATTAATATTATCTAATTGAATATTTTCAGTTTGAGTAGATACTGTATTTGTTTCTATAGACTCAAATAAAAATGGTCTTTCTTGATTACATTATTAACCATTTCTGGAACATCTATATTTTCAATAGATTTACCTCTTGATACACGATCAGATATCCTTAATAAATTTTAAGAAATTATTATCAATTCTTTCTTCTATTTGATATAAATTATTTGTTGTATTTCTTAAATTATTCAAAGAATATCCATAAACATCAGAAACAGACCGCAGAGCTTAAGTAAGTCTTTGCTATACCTAAGTATTTTAAAGAAAAATTGAAAATATGGATCCATTGCTTAGAAATTTGAGAGAATATCAGACATTGAAGAACTCTTTCGACGCTCATCTTAATCATATTATATACCTTACTGAAAACGATAACAGCACGGGAAGGGAAGCTTTGGCGAGACCCTTAAATGAATTACATCAGGTAATATTACCTAATCTAAGAGATTATTTATCCAAGGGTTCCCCTTATGGTGAACCTTTTACTGGATTTGTAAGGAAAGCCAATTTATGCATTCGTAAATACCATGAAATGGGGGATAATTATTATCCGCAGACAGTCAAACAGCTACTGCCTTTATTAAGAGATACCCAACAAACGTCTGATGCTTGCATACAGCAGCTAATCTATATATGGCCTAGCATTTGTAGTACGTTAGAGCCGTCTGTGGTGGCAGAAGAATTGGTTAATTTTTGTTGGGAGTGACAATCTGGCATTGAAACACCGCTGGATCTAAATCTCTCCCCTCCAGACCCGGTTTCCAATGACCAAATTGGTGAGGGGAATGGTTAGGATGGCCCGGCAGGATCATTAGAAAAATCCGATGCCCTTTTTCTTTCTGTTCTGCGCATCGGCAAGCCGGGCTCTGCAGTATTATCGTGGAACAATAGGTTCGCCACCAGTTGCCTGCTTTCAAGGATAATAAAAAGTGTAGGAAATGGCAGCAGGCTGGCCTGGCTAGCAAGGCACGAGATGGAAAATCAACCAGGCTGGCTGCATCGCTCATGCACCTATCTTGTTGGTTTGGAAATGTCTTGAAAAAAGGAGCTTTGTCTCCGAAGTCAAGATTTGTTATTCAGCACCTAAAAAAACAAAGATTATCGGCTGCTGGCTGCCAAGAGTTGGTATAGAAATTGCTATAAACATGGGTGCAGAGCCCTCATCCTGCCATTCTATTTACTTAATTTTCTATCCTTCCTTTTTCCCGACCTCACTTTGTTTTATTGAAAGAAAAAGGGTCAAGAAGTTCTTTTTCATATTGAGCAACCTGTGTTTTTCTTTCTGCGTACGGCCCTGTTTTTAACGGGATTGTCCCCAGATTTGCAATTGAACTGCTTGTTCATGGTTTTTTTTGTTTTGTAGGAAAAACTAGATCAGTATTGAATCCAAATCTATGATATACTAATTTAGCTTGCGACATGGCCTCTTCACCGAGTTTCTGTTGAGTAGCCTGGATCTGCTTTACGGTGGGCGCCCTATTCTTTGCTTTAAAGCCGTAATTTCTGTATTGGTCAAGGGTTTAATTCCATTACAGTTAGGTGTACAGGCAGCGTAGTAACCAAGACAACCGTAAAATAAGGTAGCTGCCAATTGATTAGCATTTAATGGCTTAATCGGGGTTCGGGATGGATTCGGCCGGGGTGAGAACCGGCGTGTTAGCATTAACAATCATGCTCTCATCTTTCAAATCAGTCGTTACGGGGTCAATGAGCTAGCTTGTAGCTATGAGAAGGATTTCCTAAGAACGAGGTTCCGGAGGACCTTAAAGTGGGAACAAGAGCCGGTGGGATCCTGGACTGTTTAAGTGTTGGTTTTCCTGGCGTATTTTTGTTTGGGTTGACGTTAGCCAATCGAGGTTCCTACCGAACTTGACCTGCTTTCATCTCAAGACTCGACCCGCTTTATTTCTCGTTGAAGGCTGAAACACTCGACTGCAACAAAGGGAGAGAAGCTTTCACGACTTCCCACGGTATGGCCATTATTCTTAGAAACAGCTGGTTTCACCGTTATGAGCCAGTTATTGAAAAAGCGTTCTTTTCATTAACTTATTCTGTGTTTAACATTCGAACTAATACACCATATGGACGCATCAAGATGACAACGGATAGAAGACTTTGGGATAGCAATGCAGCGGAAACCACAAAAAAAAGATTTTAAGATAACAATGCAACAAAAACCACAAAGGATAACTAACAAACGAATGGATGCAATAAAATCATGATAAAAAGTTAATTTATGATTCTGCTTTTATGGTATAGAATTAACAACATACTTTTCTAGTTTATGTTTTTGCGGATAAATAAATTTGATCAATTTATACTTTAATGTACTTTTGCTTATCTTACATCATATAGGTTCACTTTTTTTTTAAAAAAAGTGAGCAGTTACACTTCATCCAATTAAGCTAGGCATTAGAAGATCTTCGCTAATTGTTTCTTTACACTATGTAGCTCATATCCGATCAGATACTATTATCTGCTGAATTGGGTGCTCGAGAGAAAAGGGACTTGAACCCTTAACCAATGGTTTTGGAGACCAGTGTTCTACCATGTTAAACTATTCCCCCAACATCCAACCACAAGGACAGCTACAAGATCTTCTGTAACGATTAATTGGTTTAAGACCACTTCACTTAGTAGTTTGAAATTAAGAAACTTATGCTCGCTGTGCAAGCAAATAACTTTATGTTATTTTTGCTACAGGTAATGTTTTCAAAAACAGATGTCCCTAAACGTATATAAATAACCCATTGATTCCATTTTTTATGAGACAGAAAGGAAATGAAGTAGATCCTTTACAAGTTCTATCGACACGGATGATTAATCTATTGCAATAACAAAGAAGAGATAAAATAATAAGGGATTGAATCGTCAATGGATAGGGATATTCTAGTTTCATTCGGCACTTCTCTCAGACCGACCACAAAGGAATCGAATGTGGTTGTTTGCTTTTAGTAGCTTATTTCGGAGTGTTGGGAGGAAGTCTTTAATTTATAACAAAACCCTTTTTGTTTCACTTGGTTTCCATGCGTGCGTATGTGCCATATTTAAGGTATCTGCTGAAATCTCTTTTCTATGCCTCAATTGGTATAAATGGTTTGCGTATCCTTAGCTAATTTACAAAATAAAAAATCTGGCAACTGACGAAAACAACACAATTAATTTTGTAATTGCATCAGGAAATAGTTTTTTTACAATCATATCTTAAGTTTTTATGTTAACAAAAACCAGGCTACTGTAAAAAGATCTAAGCAAGCTAAAAGATGTAAAACGAGAATGGGAACTAAAATAGCTTGGAGAAAATTAAAAGGAGGATAGGAAAAAGTTTCAAGAAACAATAACACATTAACAGAAAAAATAGTAGCTACAGTAAATTAAAAACTAATTGCAACGCCAAAGCCAATAACTTTAAAGTAAGCAGCATCCTTTGCTACTCACTTAGTCCTTAATGTAAACCTCGTTTCATAAAAAACCAAAAATTAAATACATAATAAGGTAATAGTAATAAAACTTACATAAGTGCTTCAGTTAAACCAGAAGCAAAGTGCCCGAAACTAAGCAAACAATCCAGCCATTAAATCAGGGCAATAAGTTCAATAACAGACCTGGCTATTGTGGGATCTTGAATGGCGAAAAAGACCTGTTAACTTCTTTCGCTTTGCTAGGAAAGGATTTGATTCGATTGACAGAACGCTATTTTCTTTTTTTCTTTAAAGCTTGTTCCTATATACTTTCATTAGAATGGTTATCTGACAGTATAGTCAATTATGGCCAATTTTAAGTGCAAGATTTGGCGAAATACAAGGAATGGATGTCTGAGCGATCTTGAAAATCAAGGTATTTGTAAAAAGACCAAAAGTTCAAATCCTTCTCCATTCACAATTATGCTGCATACAAATAAGTTGGCATTCTCATGCAGTTTGTCCTTTACTCCTAAGAGTGCTTTGCGTCGTTTATGAACGAAGTTATCTTTTCTAAAGGCTTACATAGCGTTTTCTTTCTTAATAGGCTAACAAACGAGTCAGTCAAGGAGACTGAGATAGTATTTCAACTTTTCTGGCAGCGCTGGCGCGTGGGACGAGACATTAACTTTTTTTTTGTTTAAAGCGCTGGTCCTATCTAATGAACAAAAGTTTAGGTTCTTATTAGCTATTACTGCATAGATAGCCTGCGGATATGGTGAAATTGGTAGACACGCTAGGTTTAGGTTCTGGTGGCTTTAGTCATGAAGGTTCAAATCCTTCTATCCGTAATGGTTTAAGTCATTAAACTATGTAGATTTATTGAACAAAATCATATGAACTTTCTGAGATGAACGCTCATCTTTGCCTCAATGGCATGTTCTGGTCCTCTACATACCGATGTTAAATCAGTTCAATCCAACAGCAGAAGACAGTAACAAAAATTTACTTGCAGAAAATAAGATCGGCCAGCTAATCAACAAAAGTAATGTCGACAATAATAAGGCTAGCAAAGCTGGTTTTTTACAACGTATATTTGCAAATAAGCAAGAATAAGGCCTAAAAGCTGGTTTTTCCAACGTGTATCCGGGAGCATTACAATCTATCCGTACTCTCGTTTCCACTTATTTACCTTACTTTATCGCCATATAAACATTTTTAATAAAATGGCACAAACACAAAATTTCACGAGGTTGCCTTCGGTTCTAATAATGCAAACCAAACACCATAAAAGCCTTCTGCCTAACTTCTCAACCGGTACATCTACAAGGACAGAACGTGCTTTCAGTGAACTCATGAGGCCTAGGCGTAACTAAAATGTGTTTATAGTAACAGAGAGTGCTTTAAATGCGTTAGCGCTGTTAGAAACGAAACAGAACTTATTTCTGTGGACAAGAGCTAAACACTTTACATAATCGGTGCATTTGTACTTATGACTTTCTGCTTAAATGTTACAATGGCGGGCAATAATTTGAAAACGAGAATTCGGCTTTATTACTAGTCTGTATTTTTCTTGTAATGGAAGCCAAAAAAAAAAGGTTTACCTAAACTTCTAATACTGACAAATCTTATTTACATTCGGATTTTTATTTCTATTTTTTATTAAGCGAAATGAAAGCTAGGCACTTTCGCTTTCAGCAACCCTAGCCAATCTATTTGTCTGACTAAGGCTAGAAGCTTTATATGCACTCAGAGCCCTTTTGAATGAAACACTGTTGCTTTCCGTATCGTTTTTGCCGGCGCAATAAATGCTATTGCATTTTTGCGAACCTTTTACCTCGAAACGAGTCTAAAAATAAGCTTGTCCTTTTCTCTGTCCGCTAGCTCGCCAGCAAACTTTCATGAATATCGGAAATAGAGGAAAAAGGGCAAAGGAATATAAGCGAAATTTACGCGCGAGTTGCTTTTATTTGCCATTTTAATTTTCAGTGTTTTGAGTTCGGGATGAATATCGATGTACGATGAGGAAATATCGGTTGTCGTTCGTCTAGTGGGTTTTGTTCTCTTTTGTTAAAATACTTTAAGCAACTTTGTTAAAACCACTTCCGAGGCAAGAAGCGAAGCCATTTAAACAGATTTGTAGCATTTTCTTACTATTTAGGAAACTTTATGGTTTGAATCCAAGGAATAACATGAACTATTATTGTCTGGCTTGCGTTCAAATACAGAAATGATTGCGCAATCATTTCTAAATGAGATGATAAAACATTGTGCACCGCTATATGAACAAACGGTATATGCTTTGTTGCATTAAAAAATGGAACTTTAGTTGAAAGCACCGGTAGCTATTCAAGAGCATTCCTGCCTTTGAGAATGAGACAAAATAGTAAGTTGTTTTCGCTTTCCAGTGGGTGCAGAATTTGCCAGCTTTCCTGGCCAACCTAGCATAGTTTTTTCCATAGAAAATAAGTAATTTGTTAGCTGACATTTGCTTGCTGTAAAAGAAAAGCAGAATGAAAAAAATCACTCTATTAAACTAATAATAGGCACAACAAAGGAACAGACAAATCATTATGCAAATATATATTTTATAGAAATCAGCTATGGACGAGAATGATCCCTATTTTCTATCGATTGTTGATTTGGGTTATATGGGCGGGGCAGGATCTCTTCAAGTCCTCCCCTTCCCCCTGATGGAGCAAAGAAAAGTCTTAATATGAAACTATCTTATCAGAAAAGGCTATGCTTTCCCTTGATAAGATAAAAACCAATGATAAACTACCCTCGCTCAGATGCGTGCAAATAAGTGAAAATGCGTAGACACATAGATACAGCAAAGAAACGATGGAGGTTCATAGAGCGCCCTTGAACCATTGGCTTGTTTAGAAAGGCACTGCAGCTTGTCTAGCCCCATTTTTTATAGTAACCAATATTTCTAGTTTGATCTTATTTAATATTCTTTTATTCTGGCATATTCATATAGGGATGGAAGAGATTCTAGTAGATTATGTCCACCATGAAGTCACACGGCATTGGATGTTGATTTCTTTAAGAATCTTATTGTTACTCGTCGCAAAGGATTTTTGCCCGTATTTAGTTCTCTATCAATTGATCATACCAAAAAATAGCCCATAAGGGTCACCCCCTTTTTAATTAAGGAAACCCTTCCTTTTTGAGCAAATATTGTGATAGTTTGCCAAATTTGGAAAGCGAAGCGTT
Source organism: Lygodium microphyllum (assembly GCF_053477565.2). Taxonomy (NCBI): domain Eukaryota; kingdom Viridiplantae; phylum Streptophyta; class Polypodiopsida; order Schizaeales; family Lygodiaceae; genus Lygodium; species Lygodium microphyllum. Next base: position 19,639 of record NW_028229525.1, read on the forward strand.
TCTGTTTTGTTAAGCAGGTTTAGTGGCTATTTTTCTTTCGTTTAGAAGATGGCGAGGCCAGGCCCATGCCTTTTTAGAAACCTCCCCACCAATAAATAGAAACAAATAAAAATAACCAAACCACGTCCACGAAATGCCAATACCAAGCAGCTGCTTCAAAACCGAAGTGATGTGAGGGGCTAAAATAACCCATATATTGACGAATACTGCATATTATTAAAAAAATGGTCCCTATAATAACATAAAATCCATAAAACCCAGTAGCTAAAAAAAAAGTAAAACCATGGGGAAGGGATACTCTTGAGATAACATTAGGAGGAGATAGCAAAACGTTTGTATTGCCGGAACCTGGAAGAATCCAAATTAGGGGATTCAACTGTTTCATTTGTGAAAAATTGTTTGAGGAGCTCAAACAATTTTCCGAAAATCGAAGATGCAAATAAGGAAGTGAAATTTTGATTACTTACCGGGCAGTACCAGTGATCAAAACCTACAATTAAAGAAAGAGATGCTGTATATCAATGTATCACATATTTATCTGATCTATATGTACCGGCTCAATCGATCTGGAAGAGGAACAAATCAATACAGAAATAAATTGTATGTCTCGGATCCATTCCTTGGATGAATCCCGAAGGAACGTTTGTAATCAATGGAATCGCGAGGGTCCTTATCAACTAAGTACTAAGGAGTCCCGGTATCCATTATAACCGCGAATTAGACCATAAAGGAGTTTCCGCGTATACTAGCACTATAATTTCAGATGGGGGGGGGAAGATTCAAACTGGGGATAGACAAAAGGGATAGAACATGGGTTCGTATCAGTAGAAAACGAAAAGTGTCCATCTTGATTTTACCTTTAGCTATGGGATTAAACGAAGGAAGTATTTTACGAAATGCCTCAAGATTTTTATGAACCTCTTAGATAAACAGAAAGGAACCATCTAATCATCAGAAGACGCTTTAGTGGAGCTTTACAAGCATTTGTACCCTAATGCAGACGTCGATCTCGTCTTTTCAGAATCGATATTTAAGGAATTATGGAAAAAATTTTTTCAACAAAAGTGCAAATTGGGACAACTCGGTCGACGGAATCCAAACGTCAGACTTAATCTTGATGTACCCCAGACGGAACATTTTTTACTACCTCAAGATGTGCTAGCGACTGCAGATCACTTAATTGAAATAAGTTACAGAACAGGCAGTCTTGACAATATAGACCATTTGAAAAATCAACGCGTTCAATCTATAGCGGATCTTTTACAAAAACAATTCAAATTAGCTTTGAATCGTTTGGAGAGTTCTATTCGACAAAATGTTCGTAAAGCCGTTAGGCGTAAACATTTAGTACCTCCCAGAGAATTAGTAACGTCTGCCCCGTTAATAATAACCTTCAAAGAATTCTTTGGTTCACACCCACTCTTGATAAACGTTTGGAATTGCCATCAATATAATAGACTATCCTAATTATTAGCTTTTTAGAGACTAGCCGAAAGTATGAGATTATCTAAAGCTAGAACAACGGAATAACCATCTACGATCCCGGAAGGAAGAGTTACCGACTATTACACTAAATTGCCAGTAGATGAGACCGGTTGAGTGATATCGGTCGGGGATGGAATTGCACGTGTTTATGGATTGAACAAGACTTAAGCAGGAGAAATGGTAGAATTTGCCAGCGGTGTCAAAGGAATGGCTTTGAATTCCGAAAATGAAAGTGTTGGAATTGTCATATTTGGTAGTGATACTGCCATTAAAGAAGGAGATACGGTTAAGCGTACCGGATCCATTGTTGATGTTCCCGTAGGAAAGGCTATGCCAGGTTGCGTAGTAGATGCGCTAGGAGTACTTATTGATGGTTTAGGTGGGGCGGCCTTTAAGTTATCTATAGTTAATAAATGCGAAGCTGGCATTGTATACAAACATAAGACTCACCAAAACCCACCAAGGAAAATCGGAACCATAGCATGTCGCAAGAGCAGCACGATTGAAGCCGGATGGATAAAGATCATCATGCAAGCTTGCTAGTTTGCCACGAGATGAGGGCAAAAGCCAGCGAATTGGAGTCTTTTCCAAGAGACCATGTCCTGTCAGATAAACACAGATATGTCTTTTGCTTGTAGCAGACTTGATGGAATAGATTGACATCTTTTGGAGCCTGCAAAAAATGAATGCTTTATTACCGTATTGAGCAAAGGGGACTGAATAACATCTTGAGGTGAAGTTGAACCCTTTATTACTAGGATCCCAACTACCTATAGATAACAATGGCGAGATCTTTAAGGGGAGGAAAGCCCTGAATAGAGGTCAGAGGGCCCATATTACCTGTCGAAAATCTAGCAATAGAAAGGCACTTGATAAAGGCCAGGTATAAGGAAAGGAGCCTATGCATTTGTTATGCTCTTCGATGGAGAATAATAACAAAGGGTTTTGCCTGACTATACTTTCTAGCGATTTACGATGGACTCTGAAAAAACACAAAGTAAGTTCCCGGCTAGAGGCCGGACGAGAGGAGTTTTCTTTTGCGGCCAGCTTGCAGATAAAATAAAATTTCAATAAAGTTAGGTTAGAAAGCCATGTAATAGGCAACTATTTTGCATGGTTTAAAGAGCACGGTTACGACCACTTTTTTTGGCAGAAGCTTGACTCTATCCTTGAGTGCAGTGGAATGAAGACGTGTGGAAGTTAAAGCCTCTGGCATTATTGCACGTAAATCCGTCCATGAACCTATGTAAACGGGGTTAAAAGCAGTAGATAGCTTGGTTCCTATAGGTCGTGGTTAATGAGAATTGATAATCGGCGACTGATAGACTGGAAAGACTGCTATAGCCATTGATACCATCTTGAATTAAAAAGCAATCAACACACAGAGCACTTGCGATAGTGAAAAATTGTTTTGTGTGTATGTAGCGATTGGATAAAAACGTTCAACCGTGGCATAATTGGTTAAGATTCTGTCGGAAGCTGGTGCTTTGGAATATTTTATCGTTGTGGCAGTTATTGTTTTGGACCCTGCTCCTCCGTAATTTCTGGCACTATATTCCGGTTGTGCTATGGGAGAATATTTTAGAGATCATGGAATGTACGCATTAATCATTTACGATGATCTCAGTAAGTAATTAGTGGCATATTGATAAATGTTATTATTGCCACGCTGACCACCAGGTCGTGAGGTTTTCCCTGGAGATGTCTTTTATCCATATTTGCGTTCATCGGAAAGAGCCGCCAAAAGGTTAGACTAGACTGGTGCGGGTAGCTTAATTGCCTTACTTGTCATTGAAACATAAGCTGGAGATGTCTTTGTTCACATTCCTACCAATGTCATTTTTATTACAGATGGACAAACTTTTTTGGAAACTGAACTCTTCTATCGCGGGGTTCGGCTTGTCATTAACGTAGGATTATTTGTTAGTCGCGTTGGGTCTGCTGCTTAGCCGAAAGCGATGAAAGCACTTTGTGGAACCCTGAAATTGGAGCTGGCACAACATCGTGAAGTTGCCGCTTTTGCGTAATTTGGGTCAGACCTTGATCCTGCTACCCAGTATTTGCCATATTGTGGCGCTAGGCCTACCGAGGTGCTTAAATAACCATAATATTCCCCGATTTCTATCGAATGACAAATCGTGGTCATCTTTGCGGCGGTCAATGGGTTTTTGGACTAGATCCCTTTGACATAGATTGCTTAGTATGAGAAAGAGCTCCCCGAAAGAATCGAACCACATATACTTGAGACTATCAAAGAGTAAAAGCAATTAGGTGAAGAAGTACAAAAAGATCTGGCTTACGTCTGCCAAAGAATTGCTACATCAATAAAATAACGAAACCAGCTATCACCTACAGATTTGTTTCCAATTAGTATGCTAGATTGGCAGTATATGCAAAATATGGTTGACCATATTTTCTTTAGCCTTTGATATAAGTCCTATAATGATTCCTTGGGAAACTGAAATATTTGATAATTTCTTTTTCGAGGATAGGGTTGTCTACCTTTTTTCAATTATTAGACCCCATCATTTCTAATAATTGGGTAGAGGCACAAAAACAAAATCTTTCTTTATATACGAGAATACTCTATCTCATAACTAGGCTTACACCTATGAAACTGCGGAGAGTAAATCTAAGCCCGAGGGACCGTAGAATTTTGCGTTATAGATTTAACGTGCAAACTAAATGATTTCAATACTGCACTAATGGTTACACCAAATAACCAACTTAGTGAGAATGTACGTTATCATGCGCCGGGAAACCATTGAAGCCATAGATGGAATGGCCTACTGTTACCACAGTCCTTATTTGTAGCGATGCTGTAGCTCAAGGGAGGACCCCTTCCCATTGCCAAGGAGATCCTTCCACCCACACCAATAGCTTAATAAGGAGAGCACCTGCTGATGGTTAAGAGTTCGAATCTCTTTTGGTGGGCAAAAACACGTAGCAACCGTGACAATCTGAAGCTGATGGCTAATTGCTATGAGAATTCAATTTATTTACATTGTGTAATATAAGACTAGTGGCATGGCATGCTTTATGACTGTCCATATGACTGTTTAAGCTTCTATTTCAATTTGCCATTGTCGTAGCTTATCTAATTCGTAGTTAATCAGGCCATATGATCCCTGCTCGCGGCATTCTTAATTATTCAGTTAGCATAGAAAAGAACTGCCATGAATGCTGCCTGCCAGTGTAAAGCACCAAGGAAAGGGATTCGACGGAAGAGAAAGGAAACGAGATTATTTAAAGCGTTCATTTTCTTATTTTTCTGACACTGAGAGACGAAAGCTAGGGGAGCGAATGGGATTAGATACCCCAGTAGTCCTAGCCGTAAACAATGGATACTAAGCGCTGCGCGTATCGACCCGTGCAGTGCTGTAGCGTTAGCGTTAAGTATCCGGGAGTACTTAAGTGGCTAGGGGTGAATCAGAAAGCTACGACTCTGTTCCTTTATTGAAGTCTGAAGGGCCATAAGAACCTACAGGCGGGAAAAGGAGTCCTCTTTCGCCCCACAAGCGTGCGACCATCGCGAAACAGATCCAGGTCCCAATACACCCAGTGCCAGATAACAGCAAGAAACAACAAGCCAGATAGTATGATAGCTACACCTCGTAACTCCAGATACCTGCATCAGTTACGGTATCTCCGGTAAAGCTTCAACCGCCCCATGACTTCGTTACTCCAATGCGAGTCATAAATGGAATAACAAACATGCCTTGCCGGGAGGAAAGCCCTGAATAGAGGCCTTTTATGATGAAATGTTCCGGCTACAAGTCAGTGGACATGCAGGAAGAATTGCTCAATATGCATTAGCTCTTGAACGTTTATGGCATTGAAGAAGAGAGAAACGCAAATCAAAGAAAAAATGAGATTGTTTAAAGCTAGAACAACAAAATAACCATCCTGGAAAGAAGAATTACCGACTATTATACTAAATTGTCAGTGGATGAGACCGGTTGAGTGATAACGGTCGGGGATGGAACTGCACGTGTTTATGGATTGAACAAAACTTAAGCAGTGGAAACGGTAGAATTTGCCAGTTTAAGGTGTCAAAGGAATGGCTTCGAACCGGGTTCAAATCCTATAAACGAATCATAGTTGTGCTTTGTTTGCTGTTTGGATTCGCCTTACCTGCTTATGCTTTTATAGCACAAGATTTTACCACCCACTTTATACCCATCACCAATATATTGCTGGGTTTATCATGGTAGGGGCCATATTCTTCATTAGGGATTATGATCCGGAACAAAACAAAGACAATGTATTGTCAAGAATGTTGGAGCATAAAGAAGCAATAATATCCCATTTAAGTTGGGCTAGCTTATTTCTAGGTTTCCACACTCTAGGTCTTTACGTACATAACGATGTCATGCTAGCCTTTGGAACTCCAGAAAAACAGATTCTTATTGAGCCCGTTTTTGCATTTGCATTATTGAAAAAGAAATATGGTTACGGATCTTTCTTAACTTTACAAAATACTTTAACCACCAAAGAATATTTGCTGAAAAAATAAAAGCTTTAGATAAAAGCCAATTTAAGCAACAAACTTGCAATTCACTCCAAGATACTAATTCAAATAATAGCTATAAGAAATGCAAACAAAAGAAACCGCATAATCCGGTTAATGATCATGATTGCAGGGACAAAGATAATGGTAAAAAAAAACAACCAGATTAATAAATATATATTATCATAGCACGCTAACTAAAAGGCATTAGCGCATTGATTATGGCTTTCAGCATCGAGGTGCTAAACCTTCCCTAAGATGTTTTGATCAGCTTGTTATCCCACAGAGTCACTCTTATCCTAAGAGTGACGGCTCTTCCACTTGGTTAGCACCGTTAAATCATAGCAGGCCAACTTTCTAACTATTTGACTGATAAGTATTGCAATCAATCTCCCGCACTCTTTGGCTGATTCCTGTCTCTGCATGTTTTCGTTACTTTCTATCTAAAAGGCCTACGCGCCAATCGCTTGCCATCGCTGCATATTGCTTTGCCAGGCCAGACAATGCAGCTGATCGCGAATATGGCTTATCGCATGCCATAGCAAAGACTGGCTATATCGCATTGATTATGTTTGTTTTCTGCGATCATAATATTTTTTATAGGTCTGGAGATCATAACATTTTTTATAGGTCTAGCAAGTGTCATAAAGCAGCAATCCGGCTAATTCATTTTATTTTGGGCAAGCGGGTGCCTTCGTGGTTAAGATTTTAGGGCGTCGAAACGGATTTTGGAACCTATTTACATTTTCTATGAAAGGAACGGTCAACGAGCCCGCCGGTACGGACGCCATTAAGAGGACCCCCAATAATTTATTGGGAACTGTACGAAGTATTTGAAAGACAGGGAAAAAGTACCATTCGGGTAATATTTCCAATGGAGTCGCAAAAGGATTTGCTGGTTCACCAATCATTGATGGTTCCGGAACCGCAAGACCCACAGTACATGCAAACGTCCCTAAAATGACTACTGGAAAAATATATAATGGGTCGAGTCCATTTATTAGCTTTTTCTAGTGCAGAAAACTTGTAATTCCTTACTATCTGGCATAATTGTCTTGTTTCATCCTGAATATGAAGTTAGTTGCAACAGGTTGCTGGAGGCAGCAAAAATAGTACAGGTTGCCAGGCTAAAGGATTGGTTCATTTTTTTTTTCAAGCCAATAAACTTATTTTTAGTGAAACTATTCATAATTCTGCGACTGGAGAGCAACCAACAAAGAAAGATGGAGATCCGGCATTATGGCGCGTGATCCTCCTAACCCTAGATAAAAGGTGGAAAGCGAGGATAAAGTGCTTTAGTTAAGTGTCATTGCTTATGACGTTATTGCTGTAGCCTCAAGGAGGTTTGGCCATTGCTTCAACCTTCCCGAATTCCTGCAGATTCGGGTCGTTTTCCGCCACCGGAACGTCTTGAAATAATTCCCATATGGTGCGGGAGACTCAATTGATCTAGACTCAGAAGCTGGGATTTGACCCTTTCCATCGATCGGTTGGGCCAAAGCATTTACTGGCTTAAAGGCCTAAGAAAGAATTACTAACTGGTATTTGCGCAATTTTTCCCGTTGCTTTTACGGAACCCCCTTCCTGTATGGTCGAACCATCGCCCATCAGTACTTAGCCAACATTATCAGATTCTAAATTCAAAGCGATGCCTACTGTACCATCTTCAGATTCTACCAATTCTCCAGCCATTACTTTGTTCGAACCATGAATGCGGGCTATTCCATCTCCCACTTAAGGTACAGTGCCAGTATTAACAATTTCCATTTCTGGGGATCGGATGGGTCAAAAACAGCTAATTCGTATAAAGCCATTGAACCCGCAATACTGGCCGGAAACGGCGAGCAGACAGTCTTTGATTCATAGCAGTGCAGCTCTTGACGTACGGGGCTTTCCCTTACTTTGTTTCCGGAGTACAGTAGCTAAAGAGTGCAGTATTTGACTATTTATTAGGCATTTCCTTCGACCGGAAAAGTGGCCATTGGTTCACGATACGAATACTGTTCTAGGGATGTCGCTAATAGTTTCTGCTAGACAGAAGTACTGTTTTGAACGGGCTGGCTCAGCAGCAACTCCTGGTACTGTAGCCGTGGGAACGACGGTTCGGTACTCGTTGCTGTGACTGAGCCTAGGGGTTGTCTTTCATAACAATAGCAAGTTCGTAACTGATAGGTGCAAATAGGGTTGTGTTTATACAAGTTCGACAAAAAAGGAAAAGCAATGAATCCTTTGGTTTCCGGTAGATGGAAGATCTGCATGAGCGATACAAGAATTCTTGTATAATAACAATCGATTAATAAGAACCTATTCGGCCAATCCAAACGGGTTGCGCCATAGCAATCTTTGTTGTAAAAAAAAAATTCGCTCTAAACCCATCAATTGAACTCACCATGGCCCCAGTACCTCTTTGCTTTAGTATAGTTGCCTTTTTTTGTTTTTTAAGTAAGTTAAGAAATCTCCGGCACTCTAATAAGACGTGAAACACCCGATGCCATTTTGACCTCGATGTGTGAAAAGCGCCTTTTTCTGCCATATGTACTGGAAATTACCGGGAGACGTGGTTGGACAGTCCGGATTGTTTTCGCATAACGCTGCGATCACATCACATTGATGACCGTAAATCACCGCTATGAGGCTGAATTCTCTTAATGAAAGTGATGAGGTTTTTGACTTTGATATCCCCTTTCAATTTGCATTCCATGCAATCGGCAAGCGGAGTCATCAATTAAAATGACAAAAATATTTTCACGTTAAGCTGAAAAACTCCATTGTTGGCCAGCACTTCAAGCGCTGCCAAAAAGAACATATCACGGTAAGACTATAACTACAATAAGAAGTCTTTTCAAAAGCAGTGGCTTTGGCCTGTTGGGGTCCCGGTCCTTATCTTCTGACCGGTTAACTCAGTATCCGGAATGTAAGATGATTCGCCTTGCCTAACTTACCTATTACATTTTGCTTCTAATACATGCGGCAGCAAAAGCTAGACAATGTTTAGAACGATAAGTTTATTACTACATTTTGCTTCTAATATAACCGTAATGCGGTAGCAAAAGCTAGACAATGTTTAGAATGACGTGGCTGCAGTCATTCCAAACAATGACTAGCTAGGATTGACGTGGCTGCAGCAGACAGACCTAATTTTGGCTAACAGATGGATTACGTCTTTAAAAATAAGTTTATTACTACATTTTGCTTCTAATATAACCGTAATGGGGATATCTTTATGGCATTCGTGATCTAACTTAAAAATTACATTGGGAATGGGAAAACGTATAGTCTAATCTCGATCGAAAGATAGAGCGGCTTGGAAAGGCCAACCAAGATCGGATATAGCTGGTTTTCCGCGAAATCTATTGCAGTAGAGCGTACAATGTTTATGGTTTGGGATAGAGCACTCAATGGGCTAGGGTGGCCTCAAGCCTGACCAACCTCAAGGAAACTCCGAATACAGGCCATAGGTTTGTATAGACAGACTTTGGGTGCTAAGATCCGGTAAAGCAGGGAATTAAGTAAACGTTATATGTAAAAGGTGGGTGTCTAGTTTACGATTGTTTGAAAGTTTATATAAAGTAGACTTTTGTCTATAAGTCATTTAAATCGGTTATTGTCATCTAATATAAGAATTTTTGCATAATAGGAAATGATAGTTTCTTGAAAAGAAATAACAAAATTTAGTCAAATTGAAGGTTCTAGCAATACTTTCTAACGTTAGGTTTAATTGAATAATCAATAAGATGGTTCTGCGGGGTAGAGTAATTGGCAAACTCGTCAGGCTCATGATCTGAAGACTGTTGGTTCAAATCCAACCCCCGCACTTTATTAATAAAGAAATAGCTATATAAATTAAGTATCTAATCATTGATAAGGAACTTACATTAACCAAAAAGTCCTGATAAATGATAATTGAGACATTAAAGAACCTTTAATTAATGGTTTCTATACACGGTTGTAGATGCAACCAATTTGCCAATAAAAACAAAAGAAAAATGGCCAATAAGAAAATAGCTATATTATAACATACCCAGATAAAAGTAGAATCGGATCCGAAATTCAAATATTTAAATACACAGATTTCCTATAAATACTAAAATAGTCAGGAATCCAGATAGTTTCGTGCTGCGGATATAAAGACAATCTTAGCATTGTTATATAAAGGATGTTAATGGTAAAATATCTATAAATTTATTACCGCTGGAAGAACAAAAATAAGGACCAAAGGCTGCAACCTGTCCAAATTTGGAGTCATTTTCTACCTATATCTCTATTTAATCTTAATTTTGATTTGAAATTAAGTAAGTGGTACTTACTAATTCCTTTCTTCTTTTTCCTACGTATATTCATTAGCAAGCCTATCATACAAGAAAGTTGCATGGCGTTCGGATTTTCCATGGGTTTGCTTCGATATCGTGTTTATATTGTCGTACGTTATGATTCCGGTTGTCTAATCTTTGTGCATTTAATGCACACTGCATAAAAATGGCCAATAAGGATTTCATACAAAAAAACTACAAACAATAAGGTTAATGAAGGCTAAGATAAAAACTCAATAAAAGAGACTTCACCAGCGGAATCTGATATTTCAGATATTGAGTATGATGATATGTTATCAGAACCTATTTTGAAGTGCTTAAACTAAATGGGAATTGATTTCCGTAAAAGCCATGATCGAATGCTCACGCTATCATAAAAAATAAGATAATATAGGACATCTTGTTTGTTTGTCTGTCAAAGGTCCACCAGGCAAGCAAAGCCCAGACCGGTTTAGGAGACATGATAACTGCTTTTGGCCTTATCGATTGGCTTATTGCAGGCAAGCTAAAGGCAAAAGGTAATGTGTTCTTCGGAAGAGCAAATGAGCTAAGCTAACTTAACTCATTTAGAAATAAAAATGGAAAAAAGTGTTTTCTGGCGATAACAATACTATAAATAATCTGCTGTCAACCAGACAAGATGCCTTTGCTTAAGTTAATGCCAATTTAATTAATAGCAAAGCCGTTAGCTGATCAGACCATGCATTATTTTGTATATTTAAAGTTATGAACAAAAAGAGGAAGAGATAACGTACTTGGATAGATTCTTTAAGTTTGAAATCTATCGAGATTTCAAAGCAAGATGTTCACAGTGATCTTACTTTTAGGCCGGGTGACAGAGTGGTTATGTAGAGGACTGCAAATCTTTGTACGTCGGTTCAATTCCGGTCCCGGCTTCCAATAATATGATGCTGAAAAGCAACATCAGATAAATTTTGCCCTTTAGCCATTAACTTTTTCAATTTTAATGCTGCCTTATACGAATATGAAGAAGAAAATCAAACAACATTAAACATTTCTTAATAAAGTTAATATATAGTTAGGGCAGTTTATTGAAAGGAGGTCTTTCATGCCAAAACAAATGATTACCCATAAAGGAATAAATTGAATCTAAACTCCTAAAGCTGCTTTCTTTAATGCTTTTGCTGTTATCAGGTAAACATAGTAAATATGAGCAATATCCTTAACTGAAGCTCTATATTTCATGGCAATTCTGATTTTTGTATTAGCGATAATGATGTGTATTTAATTTGTTTCGGAGCAAGACAACTTAATTATTTGACTCATAAACCAATGTCTTAAGCCACAACGCCATATCTTTAGTAGGTATGGGTTTTTTTCTTTTTATCTCAAAGTACCTACGATTTAGATTAACATGTACCTGTCCAGCCTTTTTTCTGCACAATCAAAGAAATTTATAGGTATTTTTCCTTTTATCCGTACAAATTACTTTCCATTTTCTTTATTGGGTTCTTATTTGTGTCTTAAGTAGTTTCATTTATTTGCCTTTTTAAGCACAATATCATTACTGATGATTCTATTCGCTGACATGTAATTTTTGAATGGAAAATCAAGTCCTTGTGAATAGACAAGGCTAGGTGCGACGGTTTCGCAAAAAAGTTAATGGAGCACATTATGATCCATTAGCCTAATTAAGTCAACTCGACTCCGTCCACCCGAAGGGCGTGAAAACCGTAATGCCAGCCAAATAAATTTCCTGTCCGGGCATGCCGGCCCAAGCCTGCAGCGCTTCGGAATGAAGGCCCGTTTGGAGACATTAGTTTGCTAAATCAACATACAATAAGATTGTATCATAAATGAAAATCCCATTTCTTTCTCTACTTCCATTTACCTAAGAAACACCGAGATGATGATAGGCATAGGATGACCCATTGAAAATCAACATTAGCTTAATGTTAGTTTCCTTATGGCCATCTCTTATCTTGCCTGTCAAAAAGTTACTTGCGAATAACGGGAATCGAACCCATATCCTCTGCTTGGAAGGCAGATAATCTACCGTTAATCTATATTCGCTTAAGTTTCATTCCCAGATATTCTAAATAAATCGTTTCTATAATACAAATTAACCAAAGTGGCCTTCCATGCGTGCGCAAAGACCTTGTCTTGCTCAAGCGCCTAGTAAAATGCAAGTGATGGATTATTTATGTTTAATTCGTTTCATATACGATGATTCATGGAACGCCATCGATGAAAACTTTCCGTTCATATCTCTCCAATGAGTAAGCGAAAATTCCTTAGCGAGTTGCGATCCGTTAAGGTTGCAAAAAAAGGACTCGCACCATTAGAGTTAAGATTAAGGTTAGATCCCTAATGTATATCGGCCCGGTCTTTGGGATCCGTATCCATTGTAAGCCGGGCCTTAAGACCTGGAGTTATGAGAAATGGTATTTTCTTTGTTTTTGCTATCAGAAAGTCTTTGGGCATTGTTAAGATTATAGGCATTTTTGGGATCATATCAAAAAGACCTTTGGCCGGCTAAAGGAATGGAAACGAAAAGAAATGAAATTTGTTAAAAGTAAAGTCTCGTATGGTTTTGACGTACTTCTATCCTCGACAGATAGCCCAGCATTAAAAGCTGGTCAGAGCTTATGGTTACCCGGTTGGTTAGATGCTATTAATAATAATAGTAACTCATTATTTTTCAGTATTGGACCCGGAGGTTCACCACGCTATTGCTTTGGGTTTACACACGTTGATTCTAGTGAAAGGTGCTTTAGATGTGCGTGGTTCCAAACTCATGCCAGATAAAAAGGAATTTGGTTATAGTTTTCCCTGTGACGGGCCGGGTAGGGGAGGTACCTGCGATATATCTCAGTCCAATGGCAGCTCCCTTCAATCCAAAGCAAGGCTTTAAGTATCCTTCGGGGTCCTACAAAGCAGTATACTATCACCCCTACTATGCAGTATTTACTACTTGGGGCTATTCAAGTATTGTCAACACGGGAGGCTAAGGCATGGTGTCTTATGTAAAGCCACGTATTAGATTGGCAAAATTAATATCAATACCGCCTACCATACTAAAGCTCGTTATGCTGCAGCTAAGTGGGTTCTTCACCACGAGACTCTAGCTGCTAAGCCGCCGTGTGATGGTTGCCGAGGTGGAGGGAAAGGAAAAAGGGCAAACCCTCGACCAAACCACTTTCGTGAAAAAAACTAGGGACGGAGTCGAACCGTCATTCCAGGACCAACACATTGCCATTATGTTACCTAGTTGGAGGTGACCTTGGCCACCCGAAACTAACGAAACGAAAGAAAGAACAAGGCCATAATGATTTCATATTTAACAATCCCGAGTCAAGCTAATACAATGGCCCTTCCTTTAGCTACAAACAATAGTTTCCCAAACAAAGCCAGCCTTCCTTGAGCTACAAACAATGGTTTCCGTCTGTTTTTGATATTTATAACTGTTTGTATCGTTTGCTGATAGCAGTCAAGCGCGTCGAAATAGTATGTTTTTGGCAAGTAACGGGATTTGAACCCGTGTTTTCAGATTCACAATCTGACACTCTAACCTATTAAGTTATACTCGCCCTCGGGGCTCTTTGCAAGCTCCTTTAGATCCAATATAGGCCCAAGCAAGTCTGGGATCGATTTGACTAAATATAAAAGGAGAATCGGTTAAAATGAGACAGAGCTTTCGTTTCTCTTATCTACCCATCTTAATAGGCAAATATGCTCACTATCGGACTTGAACCGATAACCCATAATGGAACAGATTTTGAGTCTATCGTGTCTACCATTTTCACCAAGTGAGCAAACAAAGCTCTCATCAAAGGAAATGTACAATAGGAATTTTCCTTACCTGGCCTGCTTAATCCAATCCTTTTTTGAAACCACCCAGTTGCGCTTTATTTATGGAGCTTGCTTTAATTTGGTCAAGCCCTAAATATCTTATCAAGACATAAAATTTTTGCCGCATTTTGTAGCTGGTTTTCATTTATCTATGTTTCTTTCTCGTTGTCCAACCTTTTCACTCTTTCATTAGTTCATATCCGTCTATTAAGGAACCAAGTAACCGAATATGCTTAGCATATACGAAGCCAGCTGAGATGAAAGGAAAAGATTTGAATCTTTATCAGCTCATTATTATTATTATTCCCAATGGGTGTAATTGTTATTATTTAGTTTAGTTTCATTTAGTAGCGGATTGTTTTGAACGAAGGCTTGTTTTCTTCTATAACATGATTTTTTTTCCTAAATCTTAATCAATATCCATACAACAGCCAGCGAAAGTGGCGAAATGGTAGACGCGCTATCTTGAGGTGATAATGAGGCCACTCATGGGAGTTCAATTCTCCTCTTTCGTAATCGTTTCTGAATAGAGCAAACAAGGCCCTAGTAAGTGGAATTCTTTTATTTTCAAATGTTAAGGATCCGCGCAGCTGATAAGATTTCATTAAATTACTACAGCTAGGCGAATTGCATATGGATCCAGGCTCGATAAGTAGCTTTCAGACTTGATAAGTGGCTTTCAGACAATGGCTATGGACTGCTAGTAGATGGCATTTTGGATAATCCAGTTTCTATCCCTTTCCGCATTATATATCAAATTCTTAAAAAAGGTACCAGGTCAGGGAGTTAAAAGCCCAATGCTCTACCAACTAAACCATACACCCAAGTATTATTATTACTATTATCCATTCTAAGAGAAATTTTTATATAGTAATTGAACGACAAGAAACAACTCCCAGTTCACCGAGCAATAGCTGAATGTAAAAGAATGGCTGCCATATTTACGTTAATCAGAGGTAAGGCCGTGAGTCATTATGTCAGGAAGGATTGTCAATGTTCCTTTCATCCATCCACCCTTATCGCCTAGTGTAGGTCAGGAGTCCGGAACGTGAGATGGCCTTACAGCCCAGCCTAGCCGCTTGGTTTTGGCTCTACAATGTTACACAATACCCTATTGATTGCCCTCTGATCCAGTCACTCAGCCAATCAAACCAATTACACCTGCCTACGCGTTTTTGAATTTTCCTGGCTTAAGGTTTTTTGAGCGACAATTTATATCTCTGACAATTCATAATTTACCTAGCCAACCCTTAACGTCAAAGCTGAGTACTTTGTGTTCTCAAAGTCGTAGGTCCATTTGATAGGGCATGGTAATGTGCATAGTCTTGTAGTGGGCGATCCTATGCTCGGCGAGTTTCACTAGCCAGCCCAGCGCTCGTGCTCATCGGAACTAAAATTTCTAGTCGGATTGCCATCATGTGGGGAGGTTTAACATAAAGTTTTGGCATGCTTTGCCTTGCCATAGCAAAATAAAGCAATTTATCTTGTTTTGCCGTAGCAGCTTTAAGGGGAATCCAAGGTAAGGTGTGTTGATCGGCTGGCTAGTCATTGGCAGCAAGTGTATGCCTTATCATAGTAAAGCAAAGCAATCACTCTTTTTTGGCATGCAAAGCTCTGCCTACGTAAAAGGCAATCTCTATTGATTGCTATAGATATCTATATATCAGATAGATGAAATAGTGAATAAACCACCGAAAAAGATTCAAACCTTCGAATGACAAAATCAAAACCCGTTGCCTTACCACTTGGCCACGCTTCACAAGCATAAAAAACATATATTTTTATAGATAACAATGGCGAGATCTTTAAAAGGCAATTGAACTAACGAGGAAAACAGCCTATAGCACAAACAATAAAGGATAATTACCTATGTCATTAAAAATAAAAAACTAAACGACATCCAATCAAGCATTAGGCAAGCCATATAGGAAACGATAATAAGATCCCGGGAGTAGATCTCGCTGTCAAGAGGAAACCGGAGGGCCTGTACCACCCGCATTTGGAAACCTACTAGCAATGAAAAAGCACCTAGCGGACGCCAAATAATAGAAAAGAAGTCTGTATACCACCATATGCTGCACTTCGTTAAAAGCAGCACTCTGTCGAGATGCCTAGCCTGCCTAGCTATGCTTGGGCGAGATCCATCAAGCAATGAGATAGCCGTATGATGGGTGACTCGCACGTTTGATTTGGAAAGCATTTATTTAGCCTATACCATTCACAGCGCGGCAGGAGCTAGCTGTCTGTGCGAGATTTGCTTGCCTACCCTTTACCGCTATACTTCGTCATTGAGTTGATTATGCGAAAGTAGGCCTGCCTTCTGTCACTACTAGACAGTACAGATAAATGATTAACTTTACCATATTAGTTAAAGAACCCTATCAAAGTAAAAAATATTAGCTGACAGATACGTCAAGAAAACCATTGAAAACACTGATTATTTACCCATTTTGCTAGTGAAAAAGAAAGATGACACGATACATCTTTGTATTATCGATAGAGCTTCAAATAAGGTAATTATTAAACTTGTTTTTCAATGTAAAAGAGTTGTTTGACTAACTTAAAGGTGCAAAGTATTTTACAAAGACTAACCTTAGGCAAGGTTTTCATCAAGTTAGAATTAGAGCTTAGGATATTTTCAAAACTGCATTTCGAACAAGTTATGAATACTATGAGTTTTTAGTTATGCCTTTTGGTTTGATTAACGTTCGACTACTTTCATAATACTTATGTTTTAAAACCTTATTTAGGTCAGTTTATATTGGTTTTTCCTGATTATATCTTTGTTTTTGATAAAGTAAGAAAAGAACACTTTATTTGTTTGCTTTATTATGAGAACATGCTTTGTATGCTTATTTTGGATTTGATTTTAGGTTATCTAAGAAGTGCCAACTCAACTTAGAAAGAGAGAGAGAGTCCAGAAAGTCTAGAAAATAACGTAAAATCCTTTTCGCTGTCTTTTTTACATTCACGCTCAAAAATTCTAAAATATTGACACATCCCGAAGCCTTTAAACACTTAGCCATAATAAGCAAGGTATATTAATGATTGATATGTTTATAATATTATTAAAGCTTATTTCACGAAGGTTTCTTAAGAAAAAAACCACATAACGTCTTCATTATTACAAAATTAACACCTTTTATTTCATTAATAAAAGGGGAACTACATAAACAACGATAGCAGAACGACGGAGTGCAATGATACAGAAGTCAATTAAAAGCAAAAACGTTCACAAGAACCATCAAGAGAAAGAAAGACGACAAAGAATAAGTATAGCATGGAATATCAAAGCAAAGAGAAGAGCCAGTATAATAGCAGAGAACGAGGATACCAAAAAGAATCAATAGCAAGGGATTTCAAAGGAAAATCGTAAGCAACTAGAATGGCAAAGGAGGAGGATAGCAGAAAATAGAAAGATATTCCAAAGCACTACTACAATTACTCTACTATTATCTCACAAGTAATAAATTGACTCCTAAACAACAGTGCCAAATGGGAGGTAAGGGAAGCTACAAGGCAAAGCCCAAGCTGACCTAAACCAACTAAGCAACAAAAAAAGCTAAGATTCCTCCAAAATACATCAAACCTCACTCAACTCGTAACCATATGTAGATCAATAAAAACCATGTCAAATCTGGTCTTTGCTTTATTGCACTCCTTATGTTGTGTCAGGGTATATCGTTAGGAAGTCTCAAATGTCTCCCTACGTTGCTATCCTTTCACATCGTGATGATGAAGTAAGGAGCCAATCCGGACACCCATGGTTGTTGTAGTGTTTTAGGTAGTGTAGCTGTGAAGCTACTCTCTCTTTACTCACTGAAAATCACGAGCAAGAAAAAGATGAAATGAATAGATGCAACCAATGAAGCTCAAAGAGAAGAAGAAGAGAGATGCAACAAGAGAAGAGAAGGAAAAGAGGGAGAGAAAGAGAGTTTGCTTTTGCAATGGGCACAACACAAATGAGTGAAAGCATACCTTTTATAATCTTATCCAAAACCATATATGCAAATCCATTTTCCACTGTCTTACAAAGTGTTTCCATACTTTTATGCTTTTATGTGGATTTAGGCCATTATAATAGAACTTATTTTAAGGCATCTTTTGGGAGAAAAAAGGAACAAATTTCTTTTACAAGTTAGATCAACTATTTATTGGTCCCACCGTTGTTTTCGATCATTCTACCGAGTATACTGAAGTAACAGGGAGAGAAAAGGCCTACTTGACTCAGCGGTTAGAGTATCGCTTTCATACGGCGAGAGTCATTGGTTCGAATCCAATAGTAGGTAAAACTTATTAGGTACCATACTATGCTACGCCGATACCTAATAAGTTCTATTATTTGAGATAAGTTTTTAGGGTAAGTGCGGAAATTTGCGGCACTCCCGAAGAAATCTCTATTTACTTAAATCATTTTTTCTTCTTGAATCGTTCCACTTTTCGTTTCCCACGATTTAGGAGATAGAAAAACTGTAATTAATTAGGATCTAAAGCTTCTGATCAAGCTTTGGCCCTTTTGAATGCTAAGTGAGCCTCGATCATCTCTTTTTTCCCTTGGGCCTTAGCTGAGTTAGCCTGAGCTATCCGAAACGTCTCTCGAGCTTCTTCGGGATCGATTTTAGTAGTTCGTTTCGCTTCATTAACAAGTATTGTTACTTGGTTATCGTCTATCACGGTGAAACCACTTATTAGTGCCATCGTAGACCACTGTTCATCATGACGTATTTTTGACACTTTCATATCCAAAGCTGTAAGAAGCTAGCGTGATTGGGCAATACACTAACCTGTCCACTGCTCGTCAATAAAATGATTTCCCGAACTTCAGAATTCCAAACGATTCGATTAGGGACCATTATACGGAGATTCAGTACCATACTTTTATTGACCCCCCATTTGTAAAGTTGCAGCTTTTTTAGTAGCTTCGTCAATGTTACCAACTAAGTAAAAAGCTTGCTCGGGAAGATTATCCGATTCTCCAGAAAGAATCATTTGAAATCCTTTAATGGTTTCTATCAAACTAACGTATTTGCCCGGAGACCCAGTAAAGACTTCTGCTACAAAAAACGGTTGTGACGAGAAACGCTCTCTTTTTCGGGCCCGAGCTACCGTTAAACGGTCCTCCTCTGATGATTCATCCAGTCCTGAAATGGCTATAATATCTTGAAGTTCTTTGTAGCGCTGCAAGGTCTGCTTAACCCCCTGTGCCGTTTTGTAGTGTTCCTAACCCACGATCCAAGGTTGTAATATAGTCGAAGTCGAATCTAAGGAATCTACGGCGGGGTAAATACTTTTAGCAACTAAACCTCTGGATAGCACGGTTGTAGCATCTAAATGTGCAAATGTTGTAGCGGGAGCCGGGTCAGTTGAATTATCCGCAGGTACATAAACAGCTTGAATGGATGTTATTGATCCTTCCTTAGCTGAAGTAATTCTTTCCTGTAAAGATCCCATTTCTGTACCAAGGGTTAGTTGGTAACCCACAGCGGAGGGCATTCTACCTGGTAAAGCAGAAACTTCTGATCCCGCTTGGACAAAGCGAAAAATGAATAATGATACATCTTGTTTGTTGACATCTCGAAAATACTTAGCCATTGTTAAAGCGGTTAAACTGACTCTCATACGAGCTCCTAAGGGTTCATTCATCTAACCATAGACTAAAGCCACTTTTGATTTTGATACATTCTGGCGGTGATCTCTTGAAAAAAACCAGATCGGTTTACCATACCGGCCAACTATAATGCCTTAAAATGGCACGCTATAAGAAAAACAATGTTAGTTATAATAGAAACAATGCCTATTTGAAACCCTGGCAAGAATCAGGACAGAGAGATCGGATTCAATGCTAACAGATGGATTGAACCGAACTTTAAGGGCCAATGGATTGGATTATGCCTTTACCCAGGGGGAAGATACTGTACTGGCCTAACGGCGCATCGGTGTCCAAAACGTAATATGTCCAAACCTCAATGTAGGGAAGATGTAGTTGATACCGTCAATGGACTCGAACCCAATGAATTGAAAAGTAATTTATCCAACTCAAAAATACGAGAATCGGATAATAATTACTTAGTCCTTTTTGGCTCCTTACCCTCTAATGTAGCTTCTCAATTTCATTTGGAATTGAAGCGACAATCCATTGATGTATCGGGTTGGTTACCCTCTCAAAGATACACTGAACTTCCTTCACTAGGTGAAGGAGTTTACGTCTGCGGCGTAAATCCATTCTTGAGTCGTACGGCAACGACTCTAATGAGGCGTAAAAAATGCCGGTTAATTGGAGCACCTTTTCCGATTGGCCCCTCCTCGGGCGGATTCCTCCCTTTTGCTCCTCAGCTTATGGGGTATTAGCAGCCGTTTCCAGCTGTTGTCCCCCTCCCAGGGGCAGGTTCTTACGCGTTACTCACCCGTCCGCCACTGGAAACACCACGAGGATGCTCTCCGTCCGACTTGCATGTGTTAGGCATGCCGCCAGCGTTCATCCTGAGCCAGGATCAAACTCTCCATAAGATTCGTAGTTGCATCACTTATAGCTTCTTATGCTCTTCTAGCTCTTCCTTCTGCAAAGGAGGAGGATTCAACATTGCCGTGGAGAAATCGGAAGAAGATCTTCTATTTTCAAGTGCCAAGATCAAGGTGAATCTTTTCGCTTCCTATTCTATTAGCTTGAGGTTCATCCCCAGTATATCTATCCCTACCGGTTCGTGTCAATACCACGAGCCTCTTTTAACCATTCCCTTATGAATCAAATTGAAGAGATGGAAGAAAAAGCTTGTATTCGGTTGAAACAGAATCTGTACTGAACGGATGACTTGGGGAACGAAGTAAAGATAAAGGGATTGTACCCCCCGTCCCATGCGAGTGGCAAAATTGGCGGGCTGATCTCGTTTCAGGTCCATGGAGGCCCACAATTCGGTAGCTAAGTCGACAAGCAAGCGACGCTGGTCTTCTTGTCGTAGATTCTTTTGATTAGAGATGGCCTTCTCAAGGGTTTGTGAAAGGAGGCGAAGGGAGACCAGAGCGGACTGGTCTAGGAAATACTTGAATATACCAAAACCACCTAGTCAAGTAGCAAAGAGTCCCATATGTCCTCCTAATAAGAAAAAAAGGGTAAAAAAAGAAGAAAAAGGTGAGAAAAAGCCTACTCAAAGCATGTACGAGATACAAGGAGGAGGGAGGGAACAAAGAGTCAAAAAGAGAGAGACCGAGGGATCGTGGCACTCTAGCTGGCCATGCCGATCCTGCCAATCCTGTCGATCCTGTTGATCTTTTCCTCGGATCTCGCTTTTTTTGTGTTTTTTTGTTTGTGTTTTTTGGGTCTATTTCTTCCTCTCCAATTTCTTCCTCTCCAATAAGATAGGCAATCCCAAAAACTCCAGGCTCCGAGCCCTCAAAAAAGAGTTTAGGTTGTTGAGCGTGTCCTCTCTTGTCTCTTCTCGTGTAAGAAAGAGCAGACCATCATTTTCTAGACTAATAGGTATCCCAGATCGATCGTTGAGTAGCTTTTCTACTATAAACATGAGAAGGACAAGCTCGTGAGAAGCCAATGCTCGGGAGGTCATCAGACCCTCGTGATAACTACTCCTTTTCCTACCCGGGATTGAGGCCCCATAATAGGGGAGCCTTCGGGTAGGCCAATAACTCTTCTCTCTCTGCCCTATCGAAGTTTGAAAAAGGGATAGCTCTTGCAGAAAGGGTGGCGCAATACCCGGCGCATGTCATCTCAAACTCCACCCCAGACAAATGCCCGCATGCTTCCTTGACTTTAGCTCGCAGGGTTCTCTCCCCTGTCAGGCTAGCTCCGTTTAAACCCGGATAAAGCAATAAAGGCTTAGGAATATCCTTTCCCCACTGGGAAAATACGTACTTCCAGAAGGAAGGAGAGTGGTAAGCTTCCCACGTATTAGGTGCCCGCGCCTTGCCCATAAGTCCAGCATAGATACTCGTGTGGCATGCAACCATAGCTAATTCCTCGAGAACCAGCTCTGGTGGCAGGGTAGTCTTCCCTAAAACCTCTTTCATGGTCCCCTTGAGGTCCCTCCTAAGGTTTGCTATGGTTGCTGATCCCCCCTCAGTCTGGGGTATCAGCCTAGGATAACCAGCCAAATCCTTATAGGAAGTTGCAAACAGCTGTTGTACAGGGCACCTTCTCTGGAAGTATCGGGTAGTTCCTCCCCTAAATAGGCGAAATAGCATATAGCTAGCTTTTTCTATGCTAGAAGAGTCACGGTTAAGGTGGTTTAGTAGCTCTTGAAATTGATGAGGGAGACGTTTCAGCCGTTCCACACACCCCGATAGATCATCTGCCAAGGGATACACCCGGCCTTCCATAGTGGTAGAGGGAACTAAGCTGCCGGGCAGGCCTAACGGGGCTGCCGGGGCCGGTTGAGAGATTATTTATGGCGTTATTCGTCACAACTTATTAATGGTTACAACCCCTTCGGCATGAACAGTTTATCCGTTTGGGCATGGATGTTTCTCTTTGGGCATCTCGTTTGGGCTACTGGATTCATGTTTCTCATATCCTGGCGAGGCTACTGGCAGGAATTGATCGAAACCCTATAATAAAGTTTTATAAAACTTTTTAATGAGAATAAGAAAACTTAAAACTTATTCTCTATAAGATGGCTGGCCATCTTAGCGGGTTTTCTTTTTCTTTTTCCTTTTGGCCCACGGGTCGTAAACTCGGAGAAGAAGCAATGACGGTATCTGCATCGGCTAACTCTGTGCCAGCAGCCAATGGCGGTAAGACAGAGGATGCAAGCGTTATCCGGAATGATTGGGCGTAAAGCGTCTGTAGGTGGCTCTTTAAGTCCCCTGTCAAATACCAGGGCTTAACCCTGGATAGGCGGTGGAAACTACTGAGCTGGAGTACGGTAGGGGCAAAGGAAATTTCCGGTGGAGCGGTGAAATGCGTAGGGATCGGAAGGAACACCAAAGGCACTCTGCTGGGCAAAAACACTAGATATAACTAAAAAAGCTAATAAAGGGACTAACCAAACCGTTTCTTATTCTCATTAAGATGAACCAATAAAAACAGTTGTAATGACTATCGTACTTACCTAAAGCTAACGCTTCTCTTATCCTCCACAGCTTAAGTTTTGTTTAATTCATAAACACACCTAGGCTTAATAAGGAAAGCACCTGCTATTATTGCATCCTATAGATAATAAACTCTCTTACTCTCATTAAAAAGGCCAGAGCCTAACGATTATTAGAAATGGTCCTGTACAGTCTCATAAGTTTGTTTAGCCTCGGCAATATGGCTTGCAATCGTTATTTCAAGCATTTTTATATTGTATGGCTTGTAATGGCAAGGATTGGATTAGCTACGAATAGAATGAAAAGTTTCAGGTCAATTCCTTCTATTTTCAGCCATACTTTACTCTCCTTTGTATCTAGCAATATTGAAGCCTCATATCGTAACTATCGCAGTAATATTATACATGTTTTTTTATTTCATTTTAATGAGAATAAGAAACGGTTTGTTTAGCCGTTACATCAACCAATTTTTGTATTCTCCGTATGGCTTGCAATCGTTATTTCAAGCAATAAAATGAGAATAGGAAACGGTTAGTCCCTTTTTTATTAGCTTTTTCTAGTACGGTTAGTCCCCTTTTATTAGCTTTTTCTAGTATGGTTAGTCCTCTTATTAGCTTTTTTCTAGCTGGAAACTGCTTTTGATTCAGCTCCATCTTTTGTTTTAGCGTTGAACCTTTTGTTTATCCCTCGGCCTTTTAGTCCATTTATTAGCTTTTTCTAGTGCAGAAAACTTGTAATTCCTTACTATCTGGCATAATTGTCTTGTTTCATCCTGAATATGAAGTTAGTTGCAACAGGTTGCTGGAGGCAGCAAAAATAGTACAGGTTGCCAGGCTAAAGGATTGGTTCATTTTTTTTTTCAAGCCAATAAACTTATTTTTAGTGAAACTATTCATAATTCTGCGACTGGAGAGCAACCAACAAAGAAAGATGGAGATCCGGCATTATGGCGCGTGATCCTCCTAACCCTAGATAAAAGGTGGAAAGCGAGGATAAAGTGCTTTAGTTAAGTGTCATTGCTTATGACGTTATTGCTGTAGCCTCAAGGAGGTTTGGCCATTGCTTCAACCTTCCCGAATTCCTGCAGATTCGGGTCGTTTTCCGCCACCGGAACGTCTTGAAATAATTCCCATATGGTGCGGGAGACTCAATTGATCTAGACTCAGAAGCTGGGATTTGACCCTTTCCATCGATCGGTTGGGCCAAAGCATTTACTGGCTTAAAGGCCTAAGAAAGAATTACTAACTGGTATTTGCGCAATTTTTCCCGTTGCTTTTACGGAACCCCCTTCCTGTATGGTCGAACCATCGCCCATCAGTACTTAGCCAACATTATCAGATTCTAAATTCAAAGCGATGCCTACTGTACCATCTTCAGATTCTACCAATTCTCCAGCCATTACTTTGTTCGAACCATGAATGCGGGCTATTCCATCTCCCACTTAAGGTACAGTGCCAGTATTAACAATTTCCATTTCTGGGGATCGGATGGGTCAAAAACAGCTAATTCGTATAAAGCCATTGAACCCGCAATACTGGCCGGAAACGGCGAGCAGACAGTCTTTGATTCATAGCAGTGCAGCTCTTGACGTACGGGGCTTTCCCTTACTTTGTTTCCGGAGTACAGTAGCTAAAGAGTGCAGTATTTGACTATTTATTAGGCATTTCCTTCGACCGGAAAAGTGGCCATTGGTTCACGATACGAATACTGTTCTAGGGATGTCGCTAATAGTTTCTGCTAGACAGAAGTACTGTTTTGAACGGGCTGGCTCAGCAGCAACTCCTGGTACTGTAGCCGTGGGAACGACGGTTCGGTACTCGTTGCTGTGACTGAGCCTAGGGGTTGTCTTTCATAACAATAGCAAGTTCGTAACTGATAGGTGCAAATAGGGTTGTGTTTATACAAGTTCGACAAAAAAGGAAAAGCAATGAATCCTTTGGTTTCCGGTAGATGGAAGATCTGCATGAGCGATACAAGAATTCTTGTATAATAACAATCGATTAATAAGAACCTATTCTTTTGGCCAATCCAAACTCTTTTAAGGAATAGCTTTTCCTATCCTATGAAAAAATATTTTGTACTCCGAACCGGATGAAATTGCATTATCCAGATAAGTCGCAACCACGCGTTGTCTATGTAAAGCAAATAGAATTGCATTACTACATACAATTTTTTCTCTTCTATAAGTACTGATTAATAACGCTTCATGAGCAAGAAAGAATAAATCTCGTTTACTATAACCCGTAGTTCCAAACCCGGTTCCTTTAAGAAAAGATGGATCAGCCTGTATGTTAAATCCTTTGACACATGATAGAATCGACAATTCTTTCTGACGCTGAAAACTATTAGGTTTACGAAGATTTATCAATTGGTTTAACCGATTTGGGGCTATCAAAGCTGGATCTATCTTTGCAGGTATGTGAGTCGAAGCCATGACAAGATTGTTACAAATGCGAGAATCCCTGTTCTCATTATGAATATTCCTCAATACTAGGCAAAGTAAAAATCTGGGATCAGCTTCTAATTTGTGATACGAACCATGAACACTCAATTCATGAATATCTTGAATCCATATTGTACAGGGAGACATCTCCTTTGCTATTCCAAAAATAGAATTGACTCGACGTACGCTTTCTTTTGAGATAAAAAATCCACGTACATTCTTCTTAAAATAGGATCGATTGTATAGCAATTTTCTTATCGGTAGTTTCACCAACGGGAAGTGGGAATTGGATGCTTAAAATTACGTGAATTGTTGACTGTATCATAAAGTCCTTTATGTCCACGTCCCAATCTGCCCCCTGGCGGAAGATGTGACTCCAGGATCTCCTTTATGCTATGTCCAATCCCAAAGTTTGTTCTGTACATGTGTCCAGCTATGATAAACACAACAGCAATAGCTAGGTGGTGATGAGCAATATCGGTCAGCCATAGACTCTGAGTCTGTGGATGAAATCCTCCCAGAAACGTTAGAATAGCGGTTCCTGCTCCTTGAGCACCATTAAATAAATGATCGTTGGAATCTGGATTCTGTGCGTAAATACTCCACTGACCTGAAAAGAATGGTCCTAACCCTTGGGGATGCGGAGATGCAGTGAGTAAATTCGCCCATCTTACGTGTCCGCCTCTGGATTCGGGAATAGCTACATGAATTAAGTGTCCCGCCCAAGCCAAGGAGCTTACACCGAAAAGCCCCGATAAATGATGATTGAGGCGAGACTCAGCATTTTTGAACCAGGAAAGGTTTGGTTTCCATTTAGGTTGTAAGTGCAATCGACCCGCTGATAGAAACAAAGCGGAAACGGCTAGTAAGAAAATAGCTCCGTTATAAAGATCTTGATTGTCGCGTAAACCGATAGTATACCACCACTGGTATACGCCAGAATAAGCGATATTTACCGGACCCGTGGCTCCTCCTCGGGTATAAGCTTCTACAGCTGGTTGACCGAAGTGTGGATCCCAAATAGCATGAGCAATTGGTCTTACATGTAATGGGTCTTGCACCCACGCTTCAAAATTACCCTGCCAAGCCACGTGGAATAAATTTCCTGAGGTCCAAAGAAAAATTATAGCTAACTGACCAAAATGAGAAGCAAATATTTTTTGGTAGAGTCTTTCCTCGGTAATATCATCGTGACTCTCGAAGTCATGCGCAGTGGCTATACCGAACCAGATACGACGAGTAGTTGGGTCTTGGGACAGACCCTGGCTGAACTTTGGAAATCTTGATGCCATAGTGTTTCTCGAATCCTCCTAGCCATTATCCCACTGCAATGATTCTCGCTAGGAAGAATGCCCATGTTGTAGCAATTCCACCCAGGAGGTAATGAGCCACCCCTACAGCGCGTCCTTGTACAATACTCAAGGCCCTAGGCTGTGTGACAGGAGCGACCCTCAATTTGTTATGGGCCCAAACAATTGATTCAATGAGTTCTTGCCAGTATCCACGACCGCTGAATAGAAACATTAAGCTAAAGGCCCAAACAAAATGGGCTCCTAAAAATAATAGACCATATGCTGAGAGAGAAGAACCGTATGATTGAATAACTTGGGAAGCTTGTGCCCATAGGAAATCGCGCAACCATCCATTAATTGTTGTCGAACTCTGGGCGAAGTTTCCCCCGGTTATATGGTTAACTACTCCCTGCTCACTTACATTACCCCAAACATCAGATTGCATTTTCCAACTAAAGTGGAATATCACAACAGAAATGGAGTTATACATCCAGAATAATCCCAGGAAAACATGATCCCATGCGGACACCTGGCAGGTACCTCCCCTACCCGGTCCATCACAGGGAAAGCGGAAACCAAGATTTGCTTTATCGGGTATTAGGCGGGAACTTCGGGCAAACAAAACACCCTTCAATAGAATTAATACAGTAACGTGAATAGTAAATGCATGGATGTGGTGCACCAAAAAATCTGCTGTACCCAATGGAATGGGTGATAGAGCAACTTTACCACCCACCGCTACCAGTTCGCCACCACCCCAAGTTAGGCTGGTACCCTCAGTAGCATTAGGTGCGGTTGAACCAGGAGCAGAAGCATGAGTGTTTTGTATCCATTGGGCAAATATGGGTTGTAACTGAATAGCAGTATCGGAGAACATATCTTGGGGACGACCCAAGGCGCTCATTGTATCGTTATGAATATACAGACCAAAACTGTGAAAACCCAGGAATATGCATACCCAGTTGAGGTGTGAGATTATAGCGTCACGGTGCCGAATGACACGATCTAATAAATTATTATATTGACTAGTCGAATCATAGTCCCTTACCAAGCAAATGGCTGCGTGTGCGGCTGCACCGACTATTAAGAAACCACCTATCCACATGTGATGCGTAAACAGGGATAATTGCGTGGCATAATCAGTAGCTAGGTATGGATAAGGGGGCATGGCATACATATGATGAGCCACTATAATCGTTAGGGATCCCAGCATGGCGAGATTGATCGCTAATTGGGCGTGCCACGAGGTAGTCAAAATTTTGTAAAGACCTTTGTTACCTTCACCAGTAAAAGGACCCTTGTGGGCTTCAAGAATTTCTTTCGTTGCGTGTCCGATACCCCAATTGGTTCTATACATGTGACCAGCTACCAGGAAAAGAACAGCAATGGCTAGGTGGTGATGCGCCGTATCAGTCAACCATAATCCCCCCGTGACTGGATTTAATCCTCCCCGAAAAGTTAGAAAATCTGAGTATTCTGACCAGTCGAGTGCAAAAAAGGGAGTCAATCCCTTTGCAAAACTGGGATATATTTGAGCCATAAGATCACGATTAAGAATAAGTTCGTGAGGAAGAGGTATCTCTTTGGGATCAACTCCTGCATCTAAAAGTTGGTTGATGGCTAAAGAAACTACTTAAGACTGTTTTAGTAGCACTATTTTGACAAGAAATACAGATACGAGGACTGACTATAGATAAAGACTTATAAGTTTTCTTGGGTTTGGCTATTAAATTAGAACACAAAAGAAAGACAACTAGACAACATAACTTTAATAACATATGAATACTGGGAATGCTTAATCCAAAACTCAACGTTCTATTCCTGCCATGCCAATCATAAACAATTATTCTTCCAAAACTTAACATTCTATTATAGACAATTAGACAACATAACTTTAATAACATATGAATACTGGAGATGCTTAATCCTAAACTTAACATTCTATTCTTACCATGCCTATCATAAAGAATTTTTCTTATTTCTAAGAAAGTTGGGCGTTGCCTAAGCAACTAAAAAAAGAAAACTTTTGGTTCATAATAAAGTGATTATAATTATTATACGAGAGGTCATCCCGTTTGCATATCTATTATCTCGGATAGCACAAGAGCTCCTACAGTAACTGCTATGGCTAAGCGGCCTTGTTTACATATCTATTACCTCGGATAATACGAGAGCTTTACAGTGTAACACTGCGTTGCGGGTTTATTTACATATCTATTACCTCGGATAGTGCGAGTGTTCTACAGTATAATACTGCTATGGCTAAACGGCCTTGTTTGCGTACCTGCTTTCCTCGGTAGCTACAGGGCTATTTCTACCTTTTTCTTCGTGGATTGAAACAAATCTGAGACGTTAGGAAATGAGCAAAAGCTTCTGCCATCCTATGAATTTCTTCTCTCTTTCGTACCGCACTACCAGAATTTCTGGCAGCATCCATTGATTCATCACTCAATCTTAAAGCCATACTTCGACCTGAACGTTTTCGACACGCAATCAATAACCATCTAATAGCCAAAGCTTTTCCTTCTGCAGGTACGACTTCAACGGGAATCCGATAAGTCGATCCACCCACACGTTTGGATTTCGTTACAACATCGGGAGTCACCTCACGTACGGCTTGTCGTAGAACAGACAGTGGATTTCTATTGGTCTCTCGCCTAATTTGCCTCATAGCCTGATAAAGAATCTGATAAGCCAATGATTTTTTTCCATCCTTCATGATTCGATCAACCAGCATGTTTACCAATCGATTCCGATAAATCGGATCCGATTCCATGGTTCTCTTTTTGTTCGCTACGACGCTCCAATGTAACATGAGTTTGCAGATGTGTCTTTCGTCTCCTATCCCAATTGTCTTTTACTTAAGACTTTATTTTGGCTTTTTGACTCCATATTGTAGGGTGGATCTTCCGGCTAGTTGGAGATCTCCCTCCAAACTGCACGTACGGCTTTCGTCGGATGCAGCTTTCCATATGATTGAATAGAACAGATCAAAGTAATTTTGAAGTACCTCAAAAAATCATATTTACTCGTTAGGCATCGAGTATCCGTTTCCTCTTCCTTCTCCTAGGACTATCTACTCATCATTTCTCTAGGAATAGAGAAAGATCAAAGTCTAGAAATAGAAAAGAGAAAATCTTGCATTTCATTCATCTGACTCAAAATGTCCGTGGGTTTCTCGATTTGATTACCAAATGCTGACAAAATCTTCGGGGAATCTCCGTAATGGTAGTCTGAACCCGTTCCAAAAGAGAAAAGACATTTGAAGATCTTCGCGGTGGGAGTCCAGGTGAGACTCAACCTACTAAAGAGTAAGACCTTGGACACCAAATGGTTTCACACAAATAGATGGATAATAATCCGTTTTTGCCATAGCAGGCTTCAGACCCCTGTCAATACTTTTATTCTTGGGTCAATTATACATTTAACACATTAAAATAACCAATACAAAATCATTATAATAATAAAAATTACAATCATACCTAAAACTATCAAAATCGCAGTGTAGCCAAAGAAACATGAATGGCAGCCCTTGAGACAACAATCATGGTTCTCTACGCATTATTTATTACAGATAGAACTTATAGGAAACTGGAGTGGAGGGATCGGACCTCCTCTTAATGTTAGTTCGTACCATTTCATACAAAAAAACTACAAACAATAAAGGTAAAATAAAGTCAATTATCCACCCAAAAGGATAAAAAATCCCACATACCATTTACAGTCACAAATAAAATTAGTCCAGATAACATAACAAAAGCGTAATGGTAGTAGGGTTGAGATATCATCGCCCTTCGAACTGGACATGAAGGTTCCCTTTCATCCGGCTTTCCGCAGCGCTTTGTAAATAATTTTTATCACTGCTTCTCCCAATATTTGCCCTGTATTATACGGCGGTTTACGGGAGATCCCAGAGCCTTAAAGACACTAATTGTTATTATGTATGGCTCTTGCCGAAATCGTCATTTTCCCGTGCTCTGACCATTTTGCTTTCCAGACTTCTGATCGGCCACAGCAATGTAGCTATATATCTTCAAGAGAGGGCAGAGAGCTGCCATTTCCCCCGCTTTAGCGAAACTTGACATGCCCTAGCCTTGGTCAGATATGCTCACCATGCCTCTATCCATTTTGACATGCCTCGTGGATAGAAGAACCCCTATGTCAGAACTCATTAATATAGCTTATGGTCAGCACTGTGCTGACTCCAGTCTTCACACCCCTAGGCCGTCCAAAGGACTCGTGAAGTCAGATCTATTGTTTACTCACTATGGAACTTGAGGCTAACGAGTTATAACGTGTTCTTCGCGCAACAAATCCACTTTAAAGTTCACTTATTTGCTTGGCTAGTTTCCGGAACGTATACGAAATCCCATGGGGACCTAGTACTTCGATAGCACCCCTGTCTAATGCTTTAAATGAGATTTCGTATCCAAAACACAAAAACGATCCTACAATGAAATCATTAAATATTTTATCAAAAAACCGGCGTCTGTTTAAAAAGCGATAAAGTCCATTACCAAAAGTACTAATTCTAACAAAAAAGGGAAATGTATTCACAGGAATATTTACATGATATGCCATAAAAGCCCCTAAAGCACTGAACAGAATAGGGATTAGTTTGATAGTGGTTAAAGTGGCAAACTCAGATTCGGCAAGAATCTCATTTCGGGGCAGTATTAAAGGGGAATTAGCCCAAAAATCAGGTAGGGGTCAAAACGTAAACCCATGCCAAGCTTACCGAAGTGCCCTTCGAACCGTGTCAAATAGTCGTCAACTATTGCGCAGCTCACGCACCCTGCTTGCTCCATGAAAATCCTCTGCTTTTGAAACTTAGACGCAATTGTATCATTAAAACCTCGCTTCCCTTCCGAATGTCCATATAGCATTTCATACGCAATGAGGCCTGCTCTTGGTCCGGATCCCTGAAATCTAATAACGTCCTAAAGGCTCACTTATGAAGCTAATAACTACTGCGCACAGAAGCTATTGTTAATAGGTCTTTAGCCTCTTATGCAAAGCGTAGCCAAGTAAGACATGAAGATTTCAAAAGGCTATATTAAGATATCTTGCAATATTTTCTAGGATTAGCTGCTTAATTAGCCTTTATTATTATTTTGGTGCAGTGTTCAGTTTTTGACGGCTAGCCATTTGGCTCTTTTCGTTGAAAAGAGACCCCATGTCGACACCCAATTAAGACTGGCTTCTCTAGCCGACATTAGCCTATGGCCGCTATGAGACACATAGGCTATTTATTGCTAAGAGCAGACGCCGTTTGATCAGAAAAGAAGGGGCTCTTAAATGGAAAAGAAGCAAAGCGTCATACTTTCTTTTTTATCCGCTTTTTGCTTGCAATGAAGTAAAGAAGCGCTTGCTTGCTGTGTTCTGCACTTTTTTTAGCTTATCAGGCCTTTAAGCTTTTGCCCCATCTTCGCACTTCGCTGGCTTATTTGCGGAGCGAAGTGTTTTTGGCCGTTGTCTTATTAGTTTTTTTTGGGTTTCAGTTTCAAATTAAATAGCATATAAAATTCATTTTTGTTTCCAATGCCAATCGAAGCTTATGACCCCATTCTTAGCCTTATAGCCTTCAACTTAAGGCCTAAATATTATTAATGAACCTGTGCACTCATGATCTGAAACATAAAAAGCATCACTGCCCTTATTAGCTTGTGCATTAAGTTTGGGAGCATCCTGATAACCATTTCTTATGGCAATCTGTTTTGACTCCTTTAGCAGTCAATAAGGCAGTGATTCTTTTTTTCTGTTCAAATATATACCGTAAAATAGGCCAACATTACGTGCATTTATAACTTGTGATAAAGACGCTGCAATTCTGTTATCACAGTTTGTTATCGATCTGAACCCGCTATAGGCTATTAGCCATATTTCTATAAGAGGCCTTAAGGTATTTTTTCATGATTTTTGCTAACGACGACATACTTTAATCTGGTTATATTTTTAGTCCTGGCTACTTTATATTGGCTTTTTCTCTGCTTTATTGAAACTGGACATATCATCAAAGGTTTCTTATGAGACCTGATACCGTCTCGCAGATGTATAGATCCCTTTCCCGTTAGTCAGCGTTTTGTAAGATGAATACGAGGTAACAGGTACTATGGATCCTCCGACTCCCAATCATTGGGTTGCCCTCCCCTATTAAGTCTCGCCGTTGTCACCTATAGATCATAATGTTTTACAATAGCTACCCTTGAGGTCTCCCTTCGCTAGACGGATAATCTGTCCCTATGCTAAGGCGAAGTCGGGGTCACTTTATGCCTGGCCTGTCCTCTAGGCAGCAGAGTAAGGCAAAGGATATGAAAATGTACGTTTGCACGCTTCCTTGGTATTTTCCTTTAATTAATTGCGGGGGTTGGTAGTTTGGTATGGAAAATAGATATATTTTGTCCCATCTTGTTTCACATTAAGAAGCTTGCAAGGCTTGTCAGGGCAGGCTCTTATCCTTAAATAGGGCTAGCAAATATCCTTTGAGCCTCGCTTTTGTGACATGCTAGGTTTCTCGTCTTTGTTTCCAAGTAATCAAGTAAGTCTTATGCCTCGCATGTGAATTGCGGTTTCACAATCAGTATTCCTATAGGTGAGCCTATGGCCGCCCTACCTAAACCAATCATCATATCGCTTCCTGAGCCGCCCCATTGCTGCCGGAAAGGCTCGGCTTCAAAACCGTACATGCAGCTTACGCCTCATACGGCTTCTCTTAGATTAAATAAATTTTATATCTATATAAGCTAAAATATCAAAAATTGCGTGTATTTAGCATAGCCGTGCTTATATAGGAGTTAAAGTTGATATCTTCTTTTTATTTCTAAACAATTTCAAATAAATGTATTAAAAGGTATATATATAGTGAAATATAGATCCGGATTGTTTAAAGAATTCCTATCCGAAATAAGGCTAAGCCAGCTGCCTTTGCTTATAAAGTCTTTTTTTCTTTGCTTGTAGTTCTATTGATCTGAAAAAAAAATAAGCTCTATGCTTGGTAAAGCTCCTGTTCCATCTTTAGCTAGCCATTTGACAAGTTAACTGGGTTAGACGCTCATGCAAGCCGGGTTATTGTTTAGAAATTATGGAATTTCCACCGTGCCTTTCTGATTTGGCACTTAAGGAAATACTTGCTGAGCCTGATCCTTTCAAATGCAACCTTACATTGAATGCTGTCAGTAAATTTATGTCCGGAGCTCCCATATGGCAAAGTTTATGGTCTAGTCTTTGAAACGTGCTGTCACATTAGAAGTGTTTGCTTATTATTTTATTAGCTGTCGCTTAATAAATTAAGTTTTTTCCATTCCATTAAATTTTCTTCAAAAATAACAACGCAAAGTAACCTTCTTGTTTGCTTGCTTGAGGTCCATCCGGACACGATGGACCATATATGAAAATCTTAGCCAACTTTGTATTTCCTTAGGAGTCCAATTCCGTAATCCGACCAGATTTTGGCATTTTTATTGAGTAAGGATGCCTAGATCTGTTCTGTGACCCTCTTGATCTATGAAGTACAACGTGGTGGTTGCTAAATCTTATTTGTGTCAAAACTGTCTGTTTGAAATCGACTTGCTTACAGTGACTACTTTCTTAAGCTGTCTCCACTCTGTCGGCCAGCAGCTATGAAGGGATTACATTATAGATGAAGTGCCTATTTCATTGGTTTCCATCAAAGATTCCATTTCTTGGCCATAATATCGTCTATTCTAATTAAACTTAAAAACTACCGCAAAATAAGTAGGCGGATAAAAACAAAATCCGCTAAAATACGACAACGTGCCTTATACTAGAGCGAGAAAATGAGTTGTGGAGGCAAAATCGATGGAAAATAATCAAAATTAGTTCCGTTTGACATGGCCTGAGCCTATAAGTTGTCCTTTTTGCCAACTGAAATTTACTTTGTAAACTTTACAATGGGCAAAGAAACCTTTTCCTATTACCTAAATAACTTTCCTCATATATAGTATGTAACCGGGAACTCTTTATTGCCCAATCAGACCTTTGCCTGAGCAATTCTGTGCATAAAATTCAACTGTCCAGTGGTTAGCGATATGAATGAAGATCGAAGAAGCCAAGCAAAATGATTGCTTCGTCTGCCTTGCTATCCATACCGGCACAAATGGATGTTATAGCTTTGCCATTTGAATGTGGGATTTAAGGTATTTTTTCTTTCGTCACCGAGCGTGACTTGTTCTGATACAGTCTTACCTTTCTATTTTATATGAATCGTCTAGATTAAAGGGTATGCTAGGGGCGTCAATTTTTCATCAAAGTTTACAATCATGTTGCTCGGTCATAAGCCAGAGAATGAAAATATCGTTTAGATATTCTCCGTGCAAAACTTACTTATTCTCTATGCCTCCCTTCATTAATCACTAAAATCCTAAGTCTCCAGGTAAGCATATTATATCAGGGCTCTGCTTATTGAAAAATCCTGCTTCCATAGGGCTTATAGCTTGGCAGCCTACCGTAAAGGAACCCTATTAGGATATTCCAGTTCCGAGTATATTGGATAATTTTAGTGGCCCGTAGGCGCAGAATGTGCTTTATGGGGTGGTCATCTGGACATCGTCTTTTTATGCAGTGGCCATTTTTTTGTCCATGGCCTATTGGATGTTTGATGCAAGGCCAATAATTGATTGACACGGCTTGTACCCCTTTAACCTGCTCTTCGCTCACCGGGCCTGTCCCTCAGTGTGGTTAATACTGGATACTTTTGGGCAGCAAAGCTTACATCTGTTCACTTATGAAGGTTCACCAGGGCCTCTTTTCCTCCCCCTTTTTCGCTTGTCTGTAACTCAGAAACTGCCAGACCTCCTACAAAGGGAAAAGAGTCAATTGAACATCTCAGCCATTGGCGGGAATTTCACCCGCATCCAATCTTCAGTCATTGTTCACTTTACTCAGATCATGTTGAATGAGCAATAGCCGCTTTGTCACAAAATTGACTTATAAGCTAACAGTTCGCACCTTGGCCAAGTATCCTACGAAAATACTTCCAAAAGCAAGAAAAATTAAAGGGATGGCCATAAAAATAGGTGCGTCATGGCATCGTAAGATGTTTCGCTTAAATGAATTGGTCGGTGCTAAAAATGTCAAAAAAAAGAGACGAGAAGAATAATGAGGAGTAAAGAAAACAGAAACACTTCCTAACCAAAAGGCAAAATTGCCACTAATGGTATAATCGCGAAGGATGGGCTCTTTCGAGCTTCCCCCCCTCAAAGAACCGCACATGCAAGTTCCCTCGCATACGGCTCAAGTGGCGAATGTGCTTGGGCGATGAAAGGAAGATTCTCTATTCGTTTTCGTCCTGACTCCTTCGAGAGGATCGTGGTTTCAATTACTTCTATTTTTGTGTAGTTGATATAATCGGCCCGTTTCGCTACCTAAGATTCGAGTCAGCACACTGGCTAGTCAGCAAATTATCGCCTATCCCACCTGAAGGCAAGCCGATAGCTTTTCGTATCGTCTTCCGCCCATTGAACGCTATCTAATCTCACGACCAAACCTCCCGCTTGCCTGAGGAGAGCCCATTGGGGTTGCCTTGTTGACACGTTAGCTTTGTAAAGAATCCTGTGCTATACTCCAATGATCCTTTGCAGGGCACGCAACCAAACTTTATATCCTAAATCACATCCCTACAGAGGCCTACCTTGTTAAAGCTCGTAGACTTGAGGCCACTTTATAAAAGCGTCATCGCACAGTTCACTATGGTTGATCCGTCTTGCTAATCCGTTAGGATCCCATGCGATATCATATACTTATCGCATCGTTTTCCGCGCTTCATACTCTCCTTACAGAAAAGCATAGTGTAATAGCAGTCTATTGTTAAAGACGATATAGCTAGTCCCTTTTAAGTCAAATAAAGAAAGACTATACATGTCCATCAAGTCGCACTTTTTTGGTGTAGGCAGGCTCTAAAATTGCATCTTTAGAATAAAATCCAGTTAAAAAAAGGAATCCAATCAAAAATAAACTCCCTATAAGCATCATAGCATACGTAAAAGGTAATAAAATGGCAAGCCCTCCCATCCTACGCATATCTTACTCATCTGACATGGCATGAATGACTGAACCTGCGCTCAGGAAAAGTAATGCTTTAAAAAAAGCGTAATTCATCAAATGAGATACGCTAACTGAATAATTAAAAATGCCGCAGGCAAAGATCATATAGCCCAATTGACTACAAGTTGAATAAGCTACGACCCTCTTTAAATCGTTTTGCAATATTCCAGTGATTGCCGCAAAAAATAACGTCATAGCCCCCATAAAAGTAATAACGATCGAAGCCTCAGGTAGATATTCAAATAAAAAAAAACACCTCGCCATCATAAAAACGCCAGCTGTTACCATAGTAGCTGCATGAATTAAAGCGGATACTGGAGTAGGACCCTCCATTGCGTCAGGTAACCAAGTATGTAATCCCATTTAAGCAGATTTTCCAATAGCGCCGATAAAAAATAGGATACAAATCACGGTTATAGCATGAAATCTCATATTACAGACAATAAAATAGTGATTAAGTTCAGAAAAAACACTAGCACAAGCAAAAATAGTACAAAAATCTACAATTTAAAACAAAGTAAAACAACCGATAATGCCAAGAGCTAATCCAAAATCACCTACTCGATTAACAAGCATAGCTTTGATAGCTGCTTTATTAGCTTAGAGTCATGTGAACCAAAAATTAATCAATGAGTGTAAAGCAAGGCCTACTCCCTCCCATCCTAAAAACAATTAAATAAAATTGTCTCCGGTAACCAACATTAACATAAAAAAGGTAAAAATAAATAAATAACACATGAATCAAGGGCTATACGGGTCCTCAAACATATATGAAATGGAATAGACATGAACCAAGCTACTAACAAATGTCACTACAACTAACATAACTACAGTTAGATTGTCAAACACCGAGTCAAAAGTTACCTCATTGGGCCTTTTCCATCGTAAATTTCATTTATTGCCCATAT
>NW_028229525.1:62500-122500 GCF_053477565.2 Lygodium microphyllum
ATTTCCAGTACA
Organism: Lygodium microphyllum; assembly: GCF_053477565.2. Classification (NCBI taxonomy): domain Eukaryota; kingdom Viridiplantae; phylum Streptophyta; class Polypodiopsida; order Schizaeales; family Lygodiaceae; genus Lygodium; species Lygodium microphyllum. Next base: position 62,513 of record NW_028229525.1, read on the forward strand.
TATGGCAGAAAAAGGCGCTTTTCACACATCGAGGTCAAAATGGCATCGGGTGTTTCACGTCTTATTAGAGTGCCGGAGATTTCTTAACTTACTTAAAAAACAAAAAAAGGCAACTATACTAAAGCAAAGAGGTACTGGGGCCATGGTGAGTTCAATTGATGGGTTTAGAGCGAATTTTTTTTTTACAACAAAGATTGCTATGGCGCAACCCGTTTGGATTGGCCGAATAGGTTCTTATTAATCGATTGTTATTATACAAGAATTCTTGTATCGCTCATGCAGATCTTCCATCTACCGGAAACCAAAGGATTCATTGCTTTTCCTTTTTTGTCGAACTTGTATAAACACAACCCTATTTGCACCTATCAGTTACGAACTTGCTATTGTTATGAAAGACAACCCCTAGGCTCAGTCACAGCAACGAGTACCGAACCGTCGTTCCCACGGCTACAGTACCAGGAGTTGCTGCTGAGCCAGCCCGTTCAAAACAGTACTTCTGTCTAGCAGAAACTATTAGCGACATCCCTAGAACAGTATTCGTATCGTGAACCAATGGCCACTTTTCCGGTCGAAGGAAATGCCTAATAAATAGTCAAATACTGCACTCTTTAGCTACTGTACTCCGGAAACAAAGTAAGGGAAAGCCCCGTACGTCAAGAGCTGCACTGCTATGAATCAAAGACTGTCTGCTCGCCGTTTCCGGCCAGTATTGCGGGTTCAATGGCTTTATACGAATTAGCTGTTTTTGACCCATCCGATCCCCAGAAATGGAAATTGTTAATACTGGCACTGTACCTTAAGTGGGAGATGGAATAGCCCGCATTCATGGTTCGAACAAAGTAATGGCTGGAGAATTGGTAGAATCTGAAGATGGTACAGTAGGCATCGCTTTGAATTTAGAATCTGATAATGTTGGCTAAGTACTGATGGGCGATGGTTCGACCATACAGGAAGGGGGTTCCGTAAAAGCAACGGGAAAAATTGCGCAAATACCAGTTAGTAATTCTTTCTTAGGCCTTTAAGCCAGTAAATGCTTTGGCCCAACCGATCGATGGAAAGGGTCAAATCCCAGCTTCTGAGTCTAGATCAATTGAGTCTCCCGCACCATATGGGAATTATTTCAAGACGTTCCGGTGGCGGAAAACGACCCGAATCTGCAGGAATTCGGGAAGGTTGAAGCAATGGCCAAACCTCCTTGAGGCTACAGCAATAACGTCATAAGCAATGACACTTAACTAAAGCACTTTATCCTCGCTTTCCACCTTTTATCTAGGGTTAGGAGGATCACGCGCCATAATGCCGGATCTCCATCTTTCTTTGTTGGTTGCTCTCCAGTCGCAGAATTATGAATAGTTTCACTAAAAATAAGTTTATTGGCTTGAAAAAAAAAATGAACCAATCCTTTAGCCTGGCAACCTGTACTATTTTTGCTGCCTCCAGCAACCTGTTGCAACTAACTTCATATTCAGGATGAAACAAGACAATTATGCCAGATAGTAAGGAATTACAAGTTTTCTGCACTAGAAAAAGCTAATAAATGGACTAAAAGGCCGAGGGATAAACAAAAGGTTCAACGCTAAAACAAAAGATGGAGCTGAATCAAAAGCAGTTTCCAGCTAGAAAAAAGCTAATAAGAGGACTAACCATACTAGAAAAAGCTAATAAAAGGGGACTAACCGTACTAGAAAAAGCTAATAAAAAAGGGACTAACCGTTTCCTATTCTCATTTTATTGCTTGAAATAACGATTGCAAGCCATACGGAGAATACAAAAATTGGTTGATGTAACGGCTAAACAAACCGTTTCTTATTCTCATTAAAATGAAATAAAAAAACATGTATAATATTACTGCGATAGTTACGATATGAGGCTTCAATATTGCTAGATACAAAGGAGAGTAAAGTATGGCTGAAAATAGAAGGAATTGAAACACCCTTTTGATTGCACTATTGATGAACAGGTTCAACATAATCCTCCTTTTGCTAAATCAAAAGATGTTGAGGCAGAAGCTGAATCAAAAGCAGGGCCGTTAGGATGCTTAAAAGCAACCTCTCTTTAATGAACGAACGGTTATAAACATCAGAAACAAGTGAACCTCGTGTCGCAAGTTGCTAGAACGCTTAAGCACTTTTGCTATGATGTCAGCTCCGTTGACGCGAGTATCTTTGATGCGGCCTTGCCGATCTGAGAAAAGAAACTCTACCAAACGATTCCGAGAACCCAGCTATTCGTTTCTATTGCTTTTTGCGATGCCGCGGAACCTTGGTAATTGGGATTTTAAGACGCAGCCATACCCATGATGTAAGGAATAATTGACCTACATCATGACATTTCAGTCTTTTTAACCATTATTATGATTTTTGTATTATGGATGTTGGTTCGCACTTTGTGGTATTTCCATGTTAAGAGAAATCCTATTCCCTGGAGAATAATGCATGGAACTACTATAGAGATCATTTGGACCATTCTTTCCAGTTTCATTTCGATGTTTATCGCCATACTATTTTTTGCCTTATTGTATGCAATGGACTAAATAATAGATCCAGCCATTACCATTAAAGCTATTGGTTATTAACGGTATCGGAGTGCGTCTTTTTACAAAGATGATAGAAGTGCAACAAAGGCTAAGCCAGACTAATTAAATAGTCCACAAAACATCTGGCTTACCGGAACAGACGCAATGCTTAAAGCGTTTGGCGTCGAAAGACTCAAGGAACTAGAGCATGCCAGAAACAAACAAAAAAAAGAAATGTTACCTTCTTATATTTAGCCTTATAAGATTGAAAATGCTCTTTTAGTCTATAGCCAATAAAAAGCCTATGGCTCCTTTCCCAAAGCCATTAAGGGCATATATTCTTGTTTCCGATACAGGCAATATATGGTAGCTTAAATTATAATATAAATAATAAATGCATTAACACCACAGCTAATGGCATATAGTTTTGAGCCCAATGGGCCCAACCTTGTCATCTCTGAAATAGGAAATTTCCGATATATTGACAATAACTATTTTAATTGTTACTAAAGCATCGAAAAGGAAGCGTTGGGTCAACTATGATAACTTTGTCTACCTTGGAAATGGAGGTCTCACAATAGGTTTAGGCAAACACGAGCACTTCACTAAAGGAGACCAGCGCTTATATTTTACTAGGGTTTCAAAGGCTCACAGCAAGCAAGAAACAGTAAAATCCCATAGCTAAAGGTTGCAAAAAAGTGGCCATAGGTTGCTGGACATGTAAATATTGTTTTCGATAAAACATATTGTTGTATGGCCGTTTAAGCAAAAAAAGGTTGCTTCTTTTTGCCGAAAATAAGGCCATGGTTTCATTGGAGGGAAAACAGATTGTCGGAAATTTCTGGCCAGTAGGCAAAGTTGATATACTAAGTTAAGTCGTAACATCTCATCTCTGGCAAGCTGAAATGAGAACCCATAAAATACTAGCTTATTTTTCAAGTATCAATAGGCGTGGAGAGCTGTTTGCGGGGAGACTCGCAAGTACAGTTTGGAGGGTGGCAAATGAGCCTGAGAAATGGCTGGCTGCCAACCCAACCTTATGAGTATTCGGACTATAACAGTTCCGATGAATAGTTATTAACTTTCGACAGTTATATGCTTTCAGAGGATGATTTGTAATTGGGTTAATTATGTTTATCAGAAGTGGACAATTGAGTGGTTGTATCGGCTAAAACTCATTCATGTATGATTATAACTTTAGCTGATGTATTTTATAGTTGGGCTGTACCTTTTCCAGGTGTTAAATGTGATGTCGTATCTGGTTGTTCGAATTAGACTTTCATTTTTATATAATGAGAGGGAGTTTATTATGGCTAGTGCAGCGAGATCTGTGGAACCAATTATGCGTTCATGCTTATCGTCATGGAAGCGGTTTCTAAGGATGATTATCTGAAATGGATATTTGCTCAATAAGCGTGCAGTCGCCTATTGCTTGCGCAGGTGTCGTCTTTTAAAGAATTAAATTGAACCTGTCACTGAAATGACAAAAGCAACTCATATGAGGCTTTGGATTTTCTTTTATTAAATGAAGAAACCATATAGATTACATCTATTAGGCTACGATAATGTCTAATAATCTAACGTTATGTACCAATCTATCCCTTATCACTCCGATTATGTATGTGTGATTATGGTAAATTGATTTTTAAAGTATCTCATCAAAAAAATGGTTACATGTTGACTTGCTAGGCCGGCAGCACGTAAAAATGAGGGCTTGATAAACCCTCCCTATTAAAACTGGCTATAAATATCAAAAACTGCAACCGCAATCAAAGAAACCGTCAAAACATCGAGGACAGTGTTTCTTCAACAAGAAAAGAATGAGTTTAGGATTCGACAGTTTAGATGGTATGAGAATTGGTTTAAACTTTAAACCAGATATCACGATATATGGAATAAAGATTAAGACAGTACAATGAATAGTATGATAAACAGGATGTTAGCCATCTGGTAGTTTTATTCAAAAAGATCGGGGCGAGAAGGGTTCAACTCCATTTTCTCCGGATGCAAGACTCAAACTTAAATAATAATTTTACGTGCTATCGCTGGCTTTCGCGCATACTAAGCAAATCACCTTAAGGCGCTATTGGAATAATCTTTTTTCTGCGAGATTGGATGGCACCTTAACTGGATCCGTGATAGATTTTATTTGATGGTTAAATCGTTGATTTTGATGGCCTAGCTAAAATGATGCCATTCTTGCTGTTTACTATTAAAGTCATATAAGCTGGCACACCTCTTGACGGAATTGCTTTGCCTTGGTTCATCACCTTGCTAGATTGTCTAGCCTGGTATGTTAAGGCAAGATGGGCGATTCGCTTAGATCACCTAGCGGCAATGTCAGGCCTGCTAAAGGACACGTTTTTATCCTCATTCATTTCACTTCCTCTCCTCTCCCCAGGGGATTAAAACACGTGGCTACGAACCATGCTGTCGAGGGTTCGAATCTCTTTTGTTTCAGATTATGTTATTTGGTAAACGTGCCCGTAAGGATAACCATAAAGTGAATAAAGATAAAAGAGGCCGGAATGAACGGCAAACAAAGGTAAAAGATCTTAAAGTCACAACGCATCGGTTTCAATTCCTTTTCCCTTTGAAAAGAAAACCTTTTTATTTCAAAACGATTTTTTCGGGTATTGGATAAATAGAAAGATATATGAAGAAAATTAATATGAAACTAGCTTATTGGATATACGCTGGCCCTGCAAACCCATATTAGTACTTTAAGAGTAGCCAGTTCCTTTAAAAATGTACATGCTTCCCTTAAAAACATTTCAATGTAATGCGTTTTATGGCATTTTCGACAACGTTTAGTTATTGCATGTTATAGCTTTAAATATGTTGTTTTTGCCTAAAAAAATAGGATATGGCTCGTCAATACTTGGCCATTCTATGGCTCGTCAGTACCTTGTGTTTTATAACTTTAACCACGTTATTCTTTAGGCTAAAGTTATTTAGTTTCAAATAGGATATGACATGTCAACACTTTGCCATTAATGTGTTTTATGGCATTTTCACTAATACCTTGTTTTCTAAAAAAGGTAAGTTCTTGCATTCTATGGCGTTTAGTTTTTGCGTTTTATGGCTTTAAATATTAAGTTCTTGCCGGCAAGAAATAGGATATGACTTGCCAGCACTTTGCCGGCACATGTGAAGTAATTGTTTCAAGGACTTTGATGGCAAAACGATTGATTAGTGCATCCGTTACCAATACTTATATGAAACAAATCTATACAAACCTTTCAAAGCAATGCTAGTTTATTTTTTTTATCTTCTATTCGATTGGTAATGACTGTTTCTTTATGCAAGAAAACGGATGTTGGCTAACGACACTATAAGAAAACCGCTTGCCAAAGAGCTTTAGCGTATCAACGACAAAACGTCACTTAACTGAATAGGAGTCAATAATTTATTATGTCTTCTATATCAACCTAAAATCGATTTCTAACAATAAAACGTTTTATCATCGGCAAGGCCAAAGGCCCACTAACTAAGGACCAGTCTAATCGTTGATTCTTATAGCACTGAAGAACTTATTGTTTGAAAAACGCCATAAAACGCAAAAACGTTAGCCATAGAACACAAGAACGACAAGGTGTTTGGAAAGCACCATATCCTGGAACGCAAAAACGACAAGGTGCTTAAAAAGCTAATTATGCTTGCTTTTATCATGCTCGCATCCATTATGCTATTTATTTTATTAACTGTTGAATTGATTTGGCATAAAGTGCGTTTTATCATCCAATTCTCTCAACAAGGTCAATATTGCACTGCTTTAATATTTATACAAATGTTCTCATAGACTTAAGTAAATTACTATTTTTTAACATTCTTTAATAAGTTGAATATGGATTAGATCTTCTTACTTGTTTCAGATGATAAAATAGAATATCTAATACGGATATAGTTACTAAAGGTACAATAATATATAATAATCAATTCCGTGTTGAATGCTCGTGATATGCTAAATGAGGCCGATTTGGTTCTTAATGGTGTCCTCTACTCAATGCTTAGATGGTTTAATAAACCGACAACAATTTCACATATATTGAGAATAGCCAGTAAACAAATAAACACATGCCCAAAAAACATACAAAAGTAATAAAGCAAATGCCTTAGCACACTTATTTACTGTCAAATCTTAGAACTATTTAAACATTAGCAACTAACGAATCCTCAGCCAGGATTTTGATCATAAAATATAAGGCCAGGTGCCTGCCTATAAGTCCCTTTCGTCTAATGGTTAGGACATCGTCTTTTCATGTCGAAAACACGAGTTCGATTCTCGTAGGGGATAAGAAAGGCGAAACATTTTACGTGGTTTCGTATATAAATTTTTGCCTTTCCTAAGATTGGTGGTCTGAACTTGCCAAAATCAACTGTCAATTGCAAATCAATGATTCCAATTAACTCAACAGCCAAGGTGCAAAGAGAGCCAGCGAAAATAGCTTAATGGTAAAGTATAGCCTTGCCAAGGCTGGGGTTGAGGGTTCGAATCCCTTTTTTCGCTATAGAAGCCACAAAAAGGTGACACATCTGCTTTTGAGGCTTATCAGTTCGTTATTTCAAAGGTGAGCTTTACATTTCTGTCTCTCCCCTGCAAACTCATGTAAAGTTATTCTAGTAAACTTAAGCTATTACGAATCATTCTTCTTGATCACAGAGATCTCCTTTATTATCCCACAATGCAACGTTATCATTGATGTTTTGTTTTATTGCAAACTTAAAGTAGATTACATTAAATGATAACTTAAAACTATTAAGCAATGCAATGCGTTGCTTTAGCTGATATTCCTTTTATTGCTACTTTAAAAATTACAGTAATTTCAATGTATTATGGAAAGCAACAAAAAATGGAGATGACGTTAAGTCAGCATGCTTTTGTAGCTCTTTGTAATTTAGGCTATAGCCTGCGTCAAGACAAAAGATCGTAACCTGGCAAGCAAAAAGGCTGCAATTTGAAATTTTTGCCCTCAGTAATCGCAATCAATTTTGGTCGACCATACGGCCAATGGAAAAGGTCAAGCGGAGCCCGTAACTGTCAAAGCTTTGCTAGAGGTTTGCCAAGCCATTTAGTTACTTGCTAGAAAGGATTCCTATAGTTTAGTTTCCACAGAAACCCTTATGTTAGTTGTTGTGTTCAATAAAGCGTAACATAGTGATTGTCTTTACACAAGCAAAAAAAGATAACTGAGCTTAAAAAAAAGGAATCTATTAACCAGTGTTATCCAAAATAGATGTGATGAGAAAAAAAAGAAATCAATTAGGCCCCCATCCCAGCCAATATGACCTATTTGTTTTTCTTTTGTGTTGCATGTAATTTACAAAAACCTGTGTTGGTTGATTATTGATGGCTCATAATCTTGCCAAAAAATGGATGGATGTCTGAGCGGTTTAAAGAGTCGGTCTTGAAAACCGAAGTATTCTTTTGAATACCGGGGGTTCGAATCCCTCTTCATCCGTAAGTATGGTTAGAAGTTAGCATTTTTATGTAGTATGTTTTTCATCCCTCTAACTTGATTGGGAAAGCTAGCTTTTTAAGAGCCAAGCCAAATCGCTTTGCCACCATTCGACACTGCATCCCCTGAAACCACGACTCAAGAGCAATCGAGTAACGATAACAAGCTGCTTGGCAATCAAACGGGTGAAAGGAACATTTTGGGAGGTCCATCAGCATGTGGACCACCATAAACCCAATCCCGGCAACCTGAATACCTTTAGGCATTTGATTACACTGCTTTCTGCGACTAAGTGTATACGTAAAAAACCAATATAAGCGGAGACGTACGACCCAGGGACGCCCTCGCGACTCTTTATCTCTAGCAATATTGTAGCACATGCGTCGCCTAGAGATAACGGGGCATGCTGATTTGACGTCATCTCATCTTCCTCCGGCTTATCACCTTTGTAAAAGTCTGTTGCCAGGTTCTAAAAATGGTAATGGCAACGGCAACATGGGACTCAACCCAACACCTATAGGCACGAGCTGTCGGCAACGTCTATTCAAATCAAAAAGGTATTTTTGCTTGGGCTATCGTTAATCGACTTTTTTCAAAGATAAGCAACGTCTTCAATACAATAAGGTAAGCTTAGCCTTTTCGCTTTCAATGGTATTTTGCGCTTTTTAAATGGTAAGCTTTAAAGTAAATCATACTTAGAAATCGCGAACCCGTGACGTGACGAAAATGCAATAACTAAACGGCAAGGTGTTTAGAAATCGCTATATCCTACGTGAGAACGCAAAGACTAAACTTTTCAGCATGCAATAATTAGAAATATAATGTTAAGACGCAAGGTATTGGCAAAAACATAATGTTGGAACACAAAAACTTACTTACTTACAATAAGGTGCTTATAAAACGTAATATTGAAATGTTTTGAAGGGCCAATCCTTTTGTCATGTCCCTCATTCGTTATGCTATTTTTATTTATTTTTTATAGACTTTCTTGCTTGCTTTGCTTTACTTTGTTTTGCTCTGCTTTGCAAAGCAAAGCTTTGAGGAGCTTTAGCGTATTGACTAAAAGAAGAGGGGCTTCAGCCACTCGACTGAAGGGAAGAGGGAAAGGCAAAGTGCAACGATTTGAATGGCGTTCGACCCCGCGTTACCGACAAAAAATTCTAACCGTTACATGGGAACAAGCCCGTTTTCATAACGTGCATCTTTTACAACATTTTTCAATCGGAGCTTCTCTTATTCCTTTTATTGAGCATAATGAGGCAAGCCGTGCATTAATGAGGTCCACCATGCAGCGACGAGCAGTTCCACTTTTTAGGCCTGAAAGGTGCATTGTAGGTACTGGGTTAGAAGGTTAGGTAGCTTTAGATTCAGGAAGCGTGGCTGTATCCGAACAAGAAAGAAGAATCAAATACGTTGATGGCAATAGAGTTGTATTCTTTGCCAGCCAGGTTGCGGATACTCAATTGAGAGTCTATGAACGTTCTAACAATAATACTTACATGCACCAGAAACCTATAGTTGCTCAAGGAGAACTTTCAAGGTATGGAGAAATTCTAGCGGAAAGGGATAGAAACTAGAATGCCATCTACTAGCAAAAACAACCAAACAATGGCTGTTTCGCATTCTTTCTACGTCCGATTATGCGGTGAAGTGGTTTAACTATGTAGGCTGAGATGCACCCAAGTTAAGGTCCTTTGACGCATTCCTGGCTGCTTCTCTCATGAAAACATCAAAGAATGATGGCATTTGTGTTTATTTCGCTGGCTAGCATTTGTGTTTGTTTCGCTGACCTTAAAACTTGTGTCGATTTCTAAGGCTAGCTGACTTTGAGACGTTATGCGTGTGCTGATCGGCTAGCTGACCTTAAAACGTGCGCTGACCTTAAAGCAGGAACGAACGGTTCTGCGCTGATCTAGCAACACGGTTTTGTGCTGACCTATTGGCTATTATTGTTGTTGACTTTAATTTCATTTGGCTAGCTGACTTACAATCCTATTAAAGAGAGAATATCTAAAATAGTGAGTGCGCTATATATATTTATTGATAAAGTTCAATCTTCAAAAAATATAGCATTACCATCTACTAGCGCATCTAATTGAAATATTAGCAAACAGCATACTTCTGATTCAGATAAGTCTGAAGGCGATTCATCTTCTGTAAATCCATCTTCAATAAAACCGGTTAGGGACAATCCATCTTCAATAACACCGGTTAAGGATAATCCTTCTTCAATAAAACCATCTGAAGTAAAGGAAGTAGAAGAAGACGATAAGGTTCTGAAAGGAGAAGACGATAGGATTATAGAAGAAATAGATGAAGTTGTTAATTCATTGAAACGGGTTAATAGGAAAGGGTTGGGCGAGTCAGAGGACAAAGAAGAAGATTTCAACTTAAAATTGAAACGGGTTAATGAAAAAGGGTTGGGCGAGCCAGAGGACAAAAAAGAAGAAGATTTCAACTTAAGCAATCGTTTTGATAACGAATTGCCTGTATTATCGTTGCAAGACATGATAAAAGAAGGTAAATTATATTATGATTACTTTATATATTGGAGTAAATCCTTACGATTAATGCAGCAACACTTTCCAGTTAATTTCAAAGAACATCCTTTTAAAAATCAAAGTAAAACTCTTTTAGAAGGTAAACTCAATGAAATGAGTAGAAACTCAAGGAGAAATTACTTACTAGTGGAATGAAATAACCAATATATCTACTTTTTCCACAAGATTATTAAAAACAAACACGTCATTCCGAACCCGGGCCAGGATTTCCAAGTTCCGCTGGTAGGAAAGTATGGCGGGTGCGCAGAACCCGGACAAGCTCTTCGAGGTCAAGCTGATCTCTTCTCACAACGGCGTTTCAGCCGTTCCACACACCCCGATAGATCATCTGCCAAGGGATACACCCGGCCTTCCATAGTGGTAGAGGGAACTAAGCTGCCGGGCAGGCCTAACGGGGCTGCCGGGGCCGGTTGAGAGATTATTTATGGCGTTATTCGTCACAACTTATTAATGGTTACAACCCCTTCGGCATGAACAGTTTATCCGTTTGGGCATGGATGTTTCTTTTTGGTCATCTCGTTTGGGCTACTGGATTCATGTTTCTCATATCTTGGCGAGGATACTGGCAGGAATTGATTGAAACTCTAGCTTGGGCCCACGAGCGTACACCCCTGGCTAATTTGATACGATGGAAAGATAAACCAGTAGCTCTTTCAATCGTTCAAGCAAGATTAGTGGGATTGGCACATTTTTCTGTAGGTTACGTATTCACCTACGCCGCATTCCTCATTGCGTCTACATCCGGTAAATTTGGTTAGATATCAAAAAAAAAAAAAGATAGAGTGTTTCCATTTATGTATACTCGCTATTCTGCCCTTGCGTTGAGCTTATCTTTGTTTTGAAAGAATCCAAGGGTAAGCTCAACCCGTCTCGTTCACGACTTGAACTTATTCTTGAGAAAAAAAAAGTAGGATAGAAGGAAAAATTATGAATATAGTTGGTTCAATCCAAAATTTTATTTCAATATTTTTTATTCATTAATCATGGCAAAAAAGAGTCTTATTGAAAAAGAGAAAAGGAAAGAGAAATTGGTAAAGAAGTATGATTGTGTTCGTCAGTCCATGAAACGGGAGATGAAAAAGAGTTCATCGATACAAAAGAAGTTGGAGATTCTAGAAATGTTGCGGTCCTTTCCGCGCAGCAGTATTCCCACTCGCTTACGTAATCGATGCTCGCTAACCGGACGACCTAGATCGAATTCTCGATATTTTGGTTTATCCAGGCACGTATTGCGTGAAATGGCACATGCTTGTTTGTTACCTGGTTTAAAAAAAGCAAGTTGGTGATTAAAGGGTAATCCTTCTTTACACTTCATACAGAGGAAATCCTTGAGGTAATTCAACAAGCCATTAGTCCCCTTCTCTATTTAGTATTTGACTAAGGAATTACTGATGTTCAATGTAATTATTGAAAAAAATGTATAATAATTACATTGAAAAGGGGGTTAGCCACGCGGGGTAGAGCAGCCTGGTAGCTCGCAAGGCTCATAACCTTGAGGTCACGGGTTCAAATCCTGTCTCCGCAAAGGAATATGTTCATTCATCTTTGAAATAGTCCAATATGACCCTAATCCCTTCAATCCAATTCTTTTTCTCCGTTGATTTACCGAATTAAAGCCCTATTTCTTAAGAATTTCAAGAAACAATCAAAAAATCCTTTTAAATTAAACCCTTCTATGTACTTCTTTTAGGTTTCCATCTTGTAAATCAAAAGAAAAACGCGAAAATTCGTCAATACTTTTTATGACGCTTAGTTGCTTCCTTTGTCATATCTTCTTCTTATCGTTGGAGACAAGGTTATATATCTTGGAAGAATTGGTGAAACATTCTTTTTGATATTCAATCAAAGAGTTTTCATTGAATTGTGTTTTACAAGGGAGAAAAAAGAACGGGGGGAGCCTTTCAATGAAAGGTTAAATTCAATTAATTGAAGTAGATAGTCTTGCTACAAGTGTTTTCCACTCTACATTTTCAATAATGCATATCTACAAGCCCTTTTAACTCAGCGGTAGAGTAATGCCATGGTAAGGCATAAGACATCGGTTCAAGTCCGATAAAGGGCTAATTGAACATCTACTGGCAGAATTAGATTCCAAGATTAGGTTCGGTTTATTATTTTGTTCCCCCAACCCGTCTTTATATATTTTTTTTATATTATGAATATGTTATATCTATTTTTTTTTACTGCTATGCGCTACAGGCACGACAATACTGCGTTTTTATAGATATCAATTCAACTTCTTTTTTTCTATAATCAATAGAATATGATTAATATCATAATGTAAAATTAATGACAAGGGTGGACTGCCAGGTAAACTAACCCCCCCCATAAACTATTTTGAAGTGTTTTAAAAAATTCTTATTATAACTAATAAGAAAAAAATATGGTAATAATAAAGGGTTTAGCCTTTTCCGCTATTCCTTACCTGACCAATTCGAACGGAAGCATTGAGAAAAATGAAGTTATCTACAGTAGATATATCTATTTTTTATTCTATATATTTTTAAATATAACTTTTCGTAACTTAAGCAATTTGGTTATTCTTCTCGTGAGGATCTAATCTGGATCATTGCTACCCGCAGATTTCCATCACTATTCATAAATATTCTAAAGAATCTCTTTGATTCTCTGTGAAGGAAAGGTTTTGCCTCTGGGAGGGATTCCAACATCCGGAAAAATCTTTCCTGATTTCCCTTTCAATCCGAAAGAGATTGGCTGCTTAGATACAAACCCAAGACTTAGTACTGCTTTATTCTCATTCCAAATTCTCTTTTTTGCCTTGAAAATATAATTTTGTTATCTATTTTGATTATGCTTTCTTAGCAATCTATAAAGTTGCTATAATATGCTCGATATATTCTCCTTGTCTAAATTCATTGGATTATTGTTTCTGTCGAAGGAAATAAAAAAAGGAATAGTTTGAAAAAAAGAAATCTTTGAATTGTCACATAATTGGTACTTCTACTCATGTTCAAGATAATGAGATAGAAAGAGTCAAAGGGGAGATTTAAGGGTAGGAGAGGCAGAAGGAAAAGGATAGGCAAGCTGAGGCACTCTGTGGGAGAAAGCGGGGGTCACCCCCTTTTTAATTAAGGAAACCCTTCCTTTTTGAGCAAATATTGTGATAGTTTGCCAAATTTGGAAAGCGAAGCGTTTCTGTTTTGTTAAGCAGGTTTAGTGGCTATTTTTCTTTCGTTTAGAAGATGGCGAGGCCAGGCCCATGCCTTTTTAGAAACCTCCCCACCAATAAATAGAAACAAATAAAAATAACCAAACCACGTCCACGAAATGCCAATACCAAGCAGCTGCTTCAAAACCGAAGTGATGTGAGGGGCTAAAATAACCCATATATTGACGAATACTGCATATTATTAAAAAAATGGTCCCTATAATAACATAAAATCCATAAAACCCAGTAGCTAAAAAAAAAGTAAAACCATAAATACCATCGGAAACGGTAAAAAGTGCTTCATAATATTCCATCCCTTAGAACCCAGTAAAAACCAAAGCCAACTAAACAGTAGCTACTAAAGCGTAAATCGCTTCTTACTTTAAACCCACAAGTATAGCGTGATGGGCCCAAGTTACGGCAGCTCCAAAGAACAATAAAATAATAGTGTTTAGAAAAGGAATTCTCCAAGGGTCTAAGACCTCAATCCCTTTAGGAGGCCGAATAGCTCCAATTTCTACCGTGGGCGCTAAGAAGGAATGAAAAAAGGCCCAGAAAAAAGCTAAAAAAAACATAACCTCCGAAGCAATAAACGAAAGAGAGCCATAACGAAGTCCTAATTATACCACTTTGGTGTAATGTCCCTCATAGGTAAATTCACGTACAACATCGCGCCACCATATAAGCATAGTATGCATGATTGATCCCGAACCAGGACTCAAAAATATTCCACCTCCCGTAAATGAATGCATATACATAACCGCACCTGTGGTACTAGCTAAAGCTCCTATTAAACCCAATAAAGGCCATGGACTTGGATCAACCAAATGATAGGGATGTTCTCGAGAAACGCTCATGTTATTTATTTGATGAATTCCTTTTATCACCTCCCGATATCTATGGCAGTTCGTTTTGTCTGGCAAAAACGTATGCTTGGATTATGCGTCTAACGGAACAGAAGCAAACCAATTGCCCTGCTCTGCACCAGGAAGGACAAAAAGAAAAACCTTTGCTTAACTACTGACGACAGCTGCGGATCAAAAAAAAAGCCTTTTCTGTTTTTTATTTCAATGGCAAATCGTGCCGTGCATTCCGATACACTTTTATCAACTAAACAATGATGCAAAAAAAGGCAATTCGCCTTAGGATGATCATAAAAAGCAACTTCTCTATATATCCATGTATATACGGGACGACTAAAAGACATCATAATGGCTTGTCGACATGTTAAGCTCTTACGCTATTGATATTATTGGTTCATGGGAGAATTCGCTTACGTGAACTAAGAAGATTTCATATTACGCCACTCTGGCCGGCTCAATAGCAGGCAAGCCATGTAACCTATCGATTAGGTTAAAAAACTTTACCAACGGATCCGGATAGAATCCCTTTTTTAGCAAACCAAACTATTCGACCACTCGTCTCATGACCTTTTATCCAGATCGGAAAAGACGACAAAACCTAATCTAAATTAGATAGAAAGGGCCCGTTGTTTTTAGGACTTTGAACAGCAAGGTAAGAAATTTTCCAAATAAAGTAATATTATATAAACGATTAAACCTCGTAATACTGTCATTGCCATATTTTCAACTGTAAACTGGTCTTCAAAGAGACTCAGCTGCTTTCAAGTTATTATAAAGGAATTAGATAGTTAACCTTTATTCCCGGCTCTTCCGTTCACATAGTGAACGGGGCGATAAGAGCTCGCTTTTAGAGCGGATGATCTATTTTGCATTACAATTTTTACATAAATAACGAAATAAAAAGAGCTTCCTTACGCTTACCCTAAGTATACTTCGTTCCTATTATGAAAATGCATCGTGTTAAGATTCGCCATCAAAAACTAATTACAATCATATCTTGGAAGTCCCTAAACCACATGAAATTACTGTAATCTCAAAGGCATCTCCTAATTCAATCGGGAATGTTGAATCAGCAATAGAGAACTTTTGTGGTTAAAAACGCGTAAATACACGGAATGAGAACAAATCTGGAAGATCTTTCCCGACTCAAGAGTCGACATATGTTACTTATTTGACGCGAAGCGTCTTACGGGGGCGCATTATGTATAAATTTTTTGAAAAACTTGCTATGATGATCTCTACTCATTATCCCGTCAAAGTATAGAGAAATTGGATAGAATTTCACTCTTCAATCGCCACCACTCTTTTGTCAAAGGAACCTTCATAATTGAAAGAGAATTTCGAGACTTTCGCGCATTTTTGAGAGTCCAAAGTGACTTTCGTTACTTCAGCCAACACAGGAGGGGAGACTTTTCTTTTACGGAGCGGCTTTAAAAAGGGTACAAAATGGAATGTAAAATGCAAAGAACCAAACACAATAAATAGAATAAAGGTGTAAATATGACTTTTTTTCCAATGCATTTTTTAGGGCTTTCGGGTATGCCCCGTCGCATTCCCGATTATCCAGATGCTTACGGCGAATGGAATGCTTTAAGTAGTTTTGGCTTTTATGTCTTTGTATTGGGGATCTTTCGTCTTTTTGTAGTTGTTCTTAAAACTCTGAGTAGCGAAGACAAGTGTGCTTCGAGTCCTCGGGCTGGTGAATAAGATTCAACCACACTGGAATGGATGATATAAAGTCCTCCGGCTTTTCATACTTTTGGAGAACTTTCGGCTATAAAGGAAACCAGTCCTGAACAACCGCCATCACCAAATGGAACATGCCCGGATGGCTTGCCATTTGCGGTTATGCAAATCAATTTGGCGTTCGATTGTGTATCCTTATCGCATCGGGTCTTCCCCAAGTAATGATAAGCTTGGTGCTACTACGTGATTGCCAAATCTTTAGGGTCAAATTTGACATAAGAACAAACCGTCATTAATATATGATAATAAAAATAAACGAAAAAACCATGCTACTTTTTGACGTCTTTGCGGGCTTGAGTTTAGTTTTTACTATTATGGTCATATGTGCTAGAAACTCTGTCCATTCCGTTTCCCTTCTCATCCTCGTTTCTTGCAACACTTCTGGTTCACTACTTTTGTCAGGTCTTGAGTTCTTTGCTATGATCTTTTCAATAGTTTATATAGGTGCTATTGCCGTATTATTTTTATTTGTAGTGATGATGTTAGACATTAAAATAGCGGAAATTCATGAAAATATATTGCGCTATTTACCGGTAGGTGGTACTATTGGATTAATTTCTCGGTTAGAAATCTTTGTCATTCTAGATAATGATTACATCCCAGTATTATCTAGCCATTCAAATACAATCTATCCAAGATATACAGTGTATGCTGAAAAGATATAAGGCTGGACAAATTTGCAAGCATTGGGCAATTTACTTTATACCAATTATCTGGTCCCGTTTCCAGTGTCTAGTCTTATTTTGTTAGTAGCCATGATTGGAGCTATAATATCAACTATGCATAGAACTACGAAGGTTAAAAGACAGGATGTGTTCCAACAGAATGCTATAGATTTCTGAGAAACTATCCACAAAATACGCTGAAACAAGCAAATATAAGGCATTGTTGTTAAAGCTTCTATTGAAGGGGCAGGCTTTGCCTCCCCGCGGGACTGTATGCATATAAACCAAAGAATTTAATGAATAACATGAATTCTCTTTCTTGCTGTCAGAAATTAATTAATATTTTAGAAATATATAATTCTATCAAAATATATGATAAAGAATGGTCAGATGTTATTCATAATGCTTTTTGTCTTTTTCTTAACTATGAGAATATCATGGCTACTGGCCAACATTATCAAGGGATTAGAGAATGGCTTCAGTTGGCAAATGATCTAATAGTTAAGAAATTTGGCAATCGGAAATATTATAGAAGTAACTGCAGAAGATAAAAATAAAGCTAAAATCTTTGTTGATTGAAATGGTTTAGCTAGTCGGGTTCTCATGGATTCTGAATCTATTGAAAAGAGTTTACAAGTTGGTCATGTTATCAACCCGTCCCGAAATATCTTCTACGCGAATACAATTCTATTTATCAAAACACAACAGATTTATATGCAAAAATAGAGAAAATACCTATAGATATAATTCTCCTTGAGAATAATGAGTTAGGAATAGGAATTCGTCAAAACTTAACGGATATAAATACTTCACTCAGAGATTTAAGGGATTCTATTATACTTCATCTATATCGTGGATGACAGGTTTTTTCTAATTTTTGTAGTCGTGTCTGTTTGCTGTTCGTAGTGGCATATTTGCAACTTGTTTATTTTTTTATGTGATAACGGAGTTAACCCTTTGGGGTGGATAATTGACTTTATTTTACCTTTATTGTTTGTAGTTTTTTTGTATGAAATCCTTATTGGCCAGGCAAATCGGATGGTTTTGCTAACTAAAACCAATACCTTAACTTATAGACAAATATGCATTAACCCTTTAGCTTCTACATTTCTAAGAAATAAAGCCAATAATATGGCAAAACGAAACCTCTTAACTTTCATGCCTAAAGGAATTGCGGAAAGGGACAAATTACACTTTTGGTAAATGATAACCCTTTGAAACAAATAATAGTCGTACAGAGCTGAAGTAAAAGGATTCGAACCTTTGCTTGTTGGTATCAAAAACCAATGCCTTACCACTTGGCGATACTCCATAGAAAGGTAACCCAAAAAAAAAGGCAAGGCCAGAGACGAAAAAATTGAGCTTCCATCACAAATATGGGCTTAGCAGGATTCGAACCTACAATATTGCCGTTATGAGCGGCACGTTTTAACCATTCAAACTATAAGCCCATAGCGCACTATCAATTCGATCAATTTGTCACAAGCAATGGAACGAACTTAAAGTCCTTTTCATAAACCAACTTCATAACCTATTTGGCTAGCTTTAATCATTAATACATGCTTTGTTGAGTAATCTTAGATAATAATATCAATGGTTTGTCTGCCATTCCTATAGCAGTTTAGGTAGCTTAGTTGGTTAGAGCAAAAGACTGAAAATCTTTAAGTAAGTGATTCGAGTCCGCTCCTAAGCGACTATGACCACTGAAATTAGATTCAACGCTAATGATACGCTAGACACAACCAGAACTTCAAATTATGGAACCAAAGTGACAAGACAGTATCTTTAACCATACCGACTTTAAGTTACTAATATGGCAACCAATAAATGGTTAAGATATGGAGCAGAGCCTAATTGTTTCTGTCATCATATGCTTTTATGTTCAAGCCAGTGGTTTCAACCGGGAAAGTGATTATTGGTCTCTTACGTGATTTAATAGAAATACTATTTGCTTGCCTGCTTAAAGGTCGCTAATAGCTTTTATGAAACAAAAGTATTGTTTCAAATAAGCTAGCTCAACAACAACTCCGCTATACTATAGCCATAAAAGTAATAATCCAGTATCCGTTGCTGTGACCAAGCTTAATATCTTTTAAGCCTATAAGCTCATAACTAATAAATGTCAATAAAGTTACATCGAAAAGGCCAACGCTAAGGAACTTCATTTCAATGTTAACAAACAATAAGGTTAAGAACCTTTTGTACACAGCTCGAAGCTATAATGGGGTTACATCCTAAACAATGCTCTGTTTAATCAGCTGTCTAAATAAAGGCCCTAATCAACCGCTATCCTTTTATATACAGAAATAAAATATCGAAATGGCATACCCTATGTAATGCGAAATGACAAAACTTTTGGCTACGTTAGGACGGCATGTTTTCACCCGATCTATCTTTTATAGTCTAAATCATTGGTTTCTCTTATGCGTAGATCAGCTTTAAGGAATATCCGAAACGATCGTAACGGAAAGTAACGCTCTTTTTTTTACACACACAGGAGTATCCCTTATTCATATCATTTCAACTTACTCTCTTTCACTTATCGGTCTGAATCTGGGTTAGGGAGTGCTTTTAAGGCCATAACGCCTTTTTCGTATCGCTTCCATATACGTGATTTTGACATACTTTTTTGTTTCCCTTACCTAGTTATTTGAAAACTAATTTACCGAGCATGTGTAATAATAAGAGACAACAAATTCGTCAAAGCAAATACCCTTTTTTTCAAGTACGTAATAGTGGCTCCCCTTTGAGTTAGAGACCCTATTTCTACCACTTAACAGGTACCGTCTAGGTTTCACATTTTGGGAATGTTACGAGGTTTTCTTTGAGAGAAAATTTTAAGCTGCTTTGTTTCCTCTCAATTTGCCCCACGGTTACATGGAGGCAACCCATGGATAACTACAATGGGGGCAATTTTATTATAGCCTTATATGAAACTTACTATCGGAGATTCCTTATTTTATATAGTCATGCATGGATTAAGCAACTAGCCAATACTTTTTTTTTCAGTGCCAGGATCCTAATTTCGCAGATGGCAGATCGTTTAACCATATGACATAGCCACATTATGTACATACTATAAAGCTCGTAGGCTAGCTTTCAGCCAACCCATTTGCGTAATGTGGGCTTTTTAAAAACTTATTTCTAGCAGGACTATCCGGATCTCCTTGGCAAGGTTCCTTCCTTGAGCTACAAACAATGGCCACAATGATTTCATCAAAAATGCCCTTTAGCTACTAGTAAAATATCATTAAAATAACAGATAAAAAATAGGCTAATTAACGCATATATGAGATTTTTAGCTTGTATCTTCATCTTTCTGGAAGAATCCATCCAGCCACAGGTTCCCCTACGACTACCATGTTACGACTTCACCTCAGTTACTGACCCAACCATAATATGTAGCGGAAACACCTTTAAAACTAAAGTGAATTACACTTAACGGAAGCATAATGCACTTTACTAATAAGTGATCCCTGCTCAATGCTTCAGGCGGAGCCAATTCCCAGGGTGTGACGGGCGGTGTGTACGGGGCTCGGGTACATATTCACCGCGGCATGCTGATCCGCGATTACTAGCGATTCCAACTTCATGTCCTCGAGTTGCAGAGAACAATCCGAACTTAGACAATCTTTACGGATTCGCTCCACCTTACGGCCTTGCTTCCCATTGTAATTGCCATTGTAGCACGTGTGTAGCCCAGCTCATAAGGGCCATGCGGACTTGACGTTATCCCCATCTTCCTCCATAGTAAAACTACGGGCAGTTTTTCATGAGTGCAACACCCAATAAAAAGAATACCGTCGATCTCAAGCAACCATTGAGCTGTACGGCTGCTGATGAAAGACGGCATGGATCCTTTGTAAACAGCATGTCTTAGCAACATGAAACAAGGGTTTCGCTCGTTATAGGAGTTAACCAAAAACGTCTCACGACACGAGCTGACGACAGCCATGCAGCACCTGTACGAATTTTTATCTTATCCCGTTAAGAACAAGTACACTAGTTCATATGTCAAATGTGCATACGCCAAGTGTTTCTATGTCAAGAGCTGGTAAGGTTTTGCGCGTTGTATCGAATTAAACCACATGCTCCACCGCTTGTACAAGCCCCCGTCAATTCCTTTGAGTTTCAGTCTTGCGACCGTATTCCCCAGGCGGAGTGTTTAACGCGTTAGCTGAGCTTCCGATCCGCAGACCAAAAACGAACACTCATCGTTTACGGCATGGACTACCGGGGTATCTAATCCCGTTTGCTCCCCAAGCTTTCGCACCTTAGCGTCAGTAGAGACCCAAAGAGCTGCCTTCGCTACTTCGGCGTTCCTTCGTGTATCTCCAGATTCTATCCCTACGCACGAAATTTCACTCTTCTCTATCTCACTCAAGTAAATTGGTTTCGTAAGCATTCCGCCAGTTGGGCTGGCGTCTTTAACCTTCGACCTAACTTACCGCCTACGTGCCCTTTACGCCCAGTCATTCCGAATAACACTTGCCCCCCCCGTCTTACCGCGGCTGCTGGCACGGAGTTAGCCGGGGCTTCTTCTTTAAGTTTTGTCACCATCGCACACTTGACGAAAGGGTTTTACAAGCGGTATTGCCATTCCTCGCGTTTGCGACGTTCTTCACTCACCCACGCGATATTGCTGGATCAAGCTTTCGCCCATTGTCCAAGATTCCCCACTGCTGCCTCCCGGCGGAGTCTGGGCCGTATCTCAGTCCCAGTGTGGCTGGTCATCCGAAAAGATCAGCTAAGCATCGTAGGCTTGGTTGGCCTTTACCCAACCAACTACCTAATACTACGTAGGCTCATCAAACAGCGCTTTATTATCTTCTCGCATAGCTTTATTGCTTGCGTTGCTTCGGGATCTAGCCCGAACTGTTTGGCAGATTCCTGCGCGTTACGCACCCGTTTGCTACTTTTTTTTCAATTATTCCATAAAACTGGAACAGAAATGACATCCAACTTACATGTGTTAAGCATATCGCTAGCGTTCATTCTGGGCCAGGATCAAGCCCAATTTTTTAGTGAATTTCTGCCATATGAGGCAGGTTGATGATGATTTCTTAGTAAGTTATTAGCTTTTACTAACAACCGTAAGCGGAACGGCCACTGGCAAGGCGAATCATCTTACATTCCGGATACCAAAGATTGTTATTATACAAGAATTCTTGTATCGCTCATGCAGATCTTCCATCTACCGGAAACCAAAGGATTCATTGCAGGAGAGTAAAGTATGGCTGAAAATAGAAGGAATTGACGAGAAGCTAACGCTTTAGGTAAGTACGATAGTCATTACAACTGTTTTTATTGGTTTTTTAGTGGCTTTTCTCCTTATTGGTTTTTGATATAGTCTCCTGAACTAGTGCTTTCCTCGGAACCAATGCATTTAAAAAACGATGTATTTACTTTCAAATAAGATTGACTATATGAAAGACATATTTGATATGATTTTATCATTGCCAGAACCTATGCATTTACCATAGATAATATATTTACTGAAACCAGAACCCATGCATTTATCAAAAACATAGCCAATGCATTTACCGAAACCATAACCAATGTATTTGTCCCATTTAACTCTTATAAACAGTTTAATTAGAAACATCTTTTTTTATTAAGAAAGAAATATGGTACAATGCATTTACCGAAACCATAACCAATGCATTGGATCTTCTTCTTTTTCTTTAAAAACAAATGTCCTTTGGTTCTTTCTTATCCCTTTTTCACATTGTTATACATATCCATCAACAGCTTATTAGTAAGTATTATGAGATAGAGAAACAGTCCATCAACACGTTGAACATTATGAAACAGTCCATTAACTTATTTATTGGTAAGATATAGAAACAGTCCATCAACATATAGACCATCATAGCCAGGATCAATTTCAATTTTTTTTGATTTTTCGATGAAGAGGTTTAGTTTGTCGAAATAGAATCTTTGCCTGGGGAGGTTAGCTTACTCCCCGTGCTTACAAAATGGAAAATTGAATAAATTTCGAAAAAGTCAAAAAAACCGCAACTAATAACATCACGATTCCAAAAATATAAACTTAAGACAGATCTAAAATAAATCCGAAATCTTACCATAAATGACAAACCCCATTACTCATATAATAAGACAAAGCTAAAAAAATGAAATTTACTAGGCCTAAGATAAACCAATGGAAATGCTTTCCAACGAAGAAGGCACATTAATAATAACTTTCAAAAATAAGGCTAAAATGACCAACTTTCAAAAAAAAAATACCAATTAACAATGCAGCAGCCAAAAAAGTTCCAAAGATTCTATGAAGGATAAATAAGATCGAAGTAAGCTATGGCTTATAAATAATAATATGGGGTGATAAAGGTCGATCGATTTACATCCTATTGGCTTTGGTTCAAAAGGCTAAAACGCTTTAGCACTTAAAAAAGGAACTTGCGTCGGCTTTGCCGGCACAAAGTATGTGCTCAACATTCATGAAAATTGCTCTGTCCATCGGAAACCAGCCAGATTACATTTTCGATTCCTGCATACGAATTCCTAAATAAATTCATTATCTACCTTATGCCAAAAAAAAATCAAACAAAAAAAAACAGATAGCGTCTCGAAAATAAAGCAAATACGAAATTTCTATGATAACGCAAATAATTGCATAGTTGCTCTGGCTCTCAGACAGAAAGCAGCCAAGGTTAATACAATAGATTATTTTAATTAATAATGCTAACATTCCTTATCCATTTGATCGAAATAAATAAAAATCCTCATGTCTGCGTGTTTGTTTGGGCATAAAATGAATTTGTTAGCCATAGGCATCGATAGTTTAGTTAGTTGAGCTCCAACGATCCCAATGAATGCCACGGGCATTGATAATTAGTTGAGTCCCAAAAGACGAAACAATAGCCTGTATCATGGTGCAGTCTTTTGAGGAGGAAATGAATCTATCCTTACATCCTAACTACCGTTGAACAAAATAAAAACCTCTATTCAATTAGCTCAAATAATGAAGGCAATTAGCCCAGTCAATAAAGTGCCTCGTTTACGTGGTTCGAATCTGTCATTGCCCAAAATCCAAAGACACCTTAGTTTCTATTGATTTCAAATAAAATGATCAATTACCATGCTTAACCTTTTCGGTCAAAAGGGCCAAACCAAAAAGAAGGAAGGAATTAGTCAAGCCCCCATCCCTGCTCCAGGTACAACCCATTCGTTATTCGGTGAATTTATTTAAAATACAAATAATGTCAAAAAGGCCATCATCAAAGCAAACAAGGCAATCGCTTCTGTCAAGACAAAACCTGGAATCACATAACCGAATAGTTATTTAGCTAATGAAAGATTTCACACCACAGAAGTTATCAAGAAACCAAATGCGTTTCCAATACCAACTGCTGCTCCCGCCAAGGCCGTGGTAGCTGCTCCTGCTCCAATTAATTTTGCACCTTCTAACGTCATTAACTATTTGATATCGGCTAAAGCTGCGATACTATAATAAAATTGGTGCACCAGCCAGTTGATTTGCCTAAACCTACCTTCAAACGAAAACTATACTAAATACAATATTTTATGCCATAGCTAAATAGTAAGCACACATTCGTAATTTTCGGACCTAATAAAAACTGTTTGTTATTAAACACCATTTTTTTTTGGGGCGCCCACTTTACGAAGTGGGCAATGCCGTTGCAATTACGACCAGTAAACAAACTTAGTTGACACACATAGCCTATGCGCCGCTAATCTCGCCGCTTCTCAAGCATTTGACAAAGGCACACCATCTATCTCAAATGAAATCTATCCCGTCGCCACACGAGCCATCCAACTTATGGGATTCCCTTTTCCTTTGCCCATTCTCACTTCTGTAAGTTTACGAATAATCAAAATATCTGCAAAAATCCTTACCCGTATTTAACCATTTCTTTAAAAATGTCTGCTTATAACGCGACGTGCTGCTTCAATGGTTTAATATAAAATACGACCTAGCAAACAACTTTTAATACCACATTTTCCATAACTAAGTCATGTACCGTTCGTTCTGCAACCTTTACGTCTGCCCTTTCAACATTTCCGAAACTTTGTACGTAAAGAATATAGCGTCCAAATAAAATTACTGCCTTTGGAATATCGAAACCGAATGTGGAAGCCACACCTTTACGCCTGAGATCCCATAACAAATAAATGCCTCTGCCCTCACATAATCGATATAATCGGAAAATACATGTAGGGAGGTCGAACCATATCTGGTGTATTCAGTTTAAGCAATTTCTGCACCATTTAATCAACCCGAACAACAAATGCGGATTCCTCTTACATACCCGCAATTTCCAATCTGTTGGAATATGGATGCACGAATTTACACAGATAATTTTCTTCTTTCCAGTCCCCAAGCTATTTCCTAAGCAATTAAGAAAGCGCTTTAATAAGGAAAATCAACTCTTACCGGCTTAATCGAAGTATTGATGTTTGTTTCATCAAGTGAAAAGGATTACACTTCGGACCACCGAGATCTAATCCTTTTCCGGCAACGATGACTGCATATCTTCTTAGTCCCCTTAAATCAAGCATTCGCTACATACAAGCGTCAACGGACATCTCCTTTTAAAAAAGAGTAACTACTGCATAAATCCTTTTCTACAGGTTTCGTACGTTCACATTAGGTATCTTTATTACAATAGTATCGACAGCAGAGATTTTTAGCTTTCTCACATAAGACATTAGCTATATACAGGCATCGTTTCCTTCCTTCGGATTAGTTCTGTTTCTTGTCCACTGTACCGGAAAATCGGGTAACATCTTTGCCACGGAAGAAGAGAGGAGAGAAAAGTAAAAGATTGTCGTCGATTATGTTAACCATAGTAGGATCAAAATGAATTTAGTTCTTCGCATGGAGATAATATTGCGCAACCAAAGGCATGAAAGGTGCGGTTGTCAAAGGGTTTCCGGAGGCCTTATCGACGTATCCGCTAGCTAATTTTTTTATTCTCTGTACAGTTCCCCGGCCAATAGGATAGAGTCAATCGTTTACCTGCGCTTAACGATAGAGGGCTTAAGATTTTTATATGATTAGCTGAATGATGATAAAATGTAGATCTCAGAGAAACAAATCTATGTCTCTTAAACGCTATCCGACCTATGTAAATGAATGATGCAGGCTAAATAAGTGCTCTCCAAGCCGAACATGCGAGTCACCCATCATACGGCTTTTTTACTTGCGCTTGACAGATCTTTTTCGAACATTACATTGTCCTTTCTTTTCCGAGTCGTGAAATAGGTTCTTTTCATTGTTCCTTTTTAGAATTGACCTATTTTCGTAAGAAGAGGGCTTAAGGGGCTCAGCTAGGATAATCTGATTTAAGCCTCCCTTAACACAAGAAATTTTGAATAAGAGAAACTTCTCAAATTCCAATCAAATCCGCCTGAAAAAAAAGAGGTTACGAACGAAGTTAGTAGGCTCCAAAAGCATACTTAATTCCCAACCACTTAATCAGAAGAGAAAATAGTTAGTTAGTGTTAAATGGAATGGGGACAGTCCTAAATCGCTTTTATTCTGTATAATAAAAGGCCTTTTGCTTGCTTTCGGCTTGCCCCATTTTTTTGCCTTTAAAAGCGAATCAAAACCACTAAGTCACTTTACTGCTTTATCTTAAGGCTATCTCTTCATTTCAGCGAGAGCGCTTGTTCATTATGTAAGCAATAAGGCGCATTTTGGCATTTCTGCCCCATCAAATTATTTTCTTTCAATTTTCAACTGCCCTTAGCTTTCAAAGCATAACAAGTACATAGGCCCCTTTTTTTTTACTTAACATTCACTAAGTGCTTTCTTACTTCTAAGTCCTTAGGGGGTCAGCAAATGATATGGGCCCTCTGATTTCTCTCCAGGGCTTTCCCTTTCAAAGATCTCACCGTTGTTTCCTATATGGCTTGTCTATTGCTTAATCAAATGCCCTGCGTTGGGATGTCATTTAGTCTTTTGTTCCCAATAATATAGGTAGTTCCTCCTATTTTTCCCTTCCATTTCTGTGCTATGAGTAAATTAAGGTAAAGTCATTTAGCCTAACCATTCGAAACCTCAGGTAGGCATAGGGTAAGGCAGCATGCGTTCGTGCCCCAGAACTTCGTACTAATGATTAGCTGTCGTCGCTGGTTCTAAGAAAGACTTTGATTTGTGAGCCCTTGCTCTTATCTCCGTGTCAAAAGCAGGCTCGCTTCAGGCTTTGGGCTTATCCTTCAAAGCCTGTAGACTCTTTGGTCCAGAAAATGGTCTTTTTTTGTCCTGCCAACGCCTAAAGTCCTTTAAAGTCATTTTTTATTATTACACATGCCTTGGTCCTTGCCTCCGTTACCGAGCAAAGGTAAGTGCAAAGCCTCTATACAATAGCTTATACAATACGTTTATATAAAAACCAAACCGGTCGCCCTTTCAATTGGCATCATCGACAGTATCATCAACCAAAAAGTAATGATGGACATCATTAAACCAGAAAAAAGAATACATGAATGAATGTCCTTTCAGGAAAATAATAAATAATACACCTACCAAGACGAGATTCAATCCCACGATTCCTCTCTTTAGTCCCATTCCCTTTTAACCTAGTCTTCTCTTACCCTACTTTAGTTCTATTCGTTGTTTTCCTAGAGAAAATCCTGGAAAGAATGACACAAAAAAACCTTTTAAGATCAACATTTTAATATAACAATTCTCTATAATAATAAATAGAGTCGACCATCACTTTCCGGCACTACAATATAAGTCATAAAATAACTTAACTTTTATCTACTGGCGTAAGCCGAATGAAGTGCTCTCCAAACCGTATGAGATGGTCGCCTATCATACGGCTCTTTCACTCAAGTTGCCTATATCATGATGGGTCGAAGGAAAGGAAACACAAACACTTGCTTTCCTTGCACCTGCTTCTCTTTAGTGATCGAACGACAATGTGGCTTGATTTTAATAATTTTCATTTTTATCAATGTGGGAAAGAGCCTTTTCTTTATCCTTTAGAGATGTTTTGCCCATTTCGTTTCCATCTCATTTAATTGCCCTTTGTATTACTTTTAGTTTTAGGTTATCATTTGAACTCGTTATTGCGTGCTTTTTGATTATAGCTTTACTAAAAGTCTTCCTAGCCATAGAAATTAGGCCTGCGAATCAAGTGCTTCACCTCGTAAACTCTTATTTCACGCTATTTGCATGCAAAACGTATTTGAAAACCCACTCAATACTTCATCGTAAGTCAAATAACAATGCTGCGGCAGATGGATAAGGAATTGAGCCGTGGCTCTTGGTTCTGAACATACCCCTCATTTACCGTAAGCTTCGCAAAAGGCATGCAATGTGTCCTGCTATTTGGTAAACAGAAAAGTCTCTTAGACAGGCCTGCTAAATGAAACAAAATTATCCAACACCGCAGCTATCACAATAAGATACTAAACGCTGCCGTTTCCCAAACAAATCAGCTGAGGTTTAGCTGATAATTATAACATTTCTATATTAGTCAAACGGATTCCAAATGGCAAAGGAGACTTAGATGAAAGCGAAATGAAGACAGGCAACTTCCTATAGAACAATTAGAGCTGTTAACTGTTTAAAAAAGGCATCACGATCGGACAGCTTGACTGATTTACAGATCAAAGTCTCTCAACAAATCACCGGACTAAAAAAACAAAATTAATTAGCATGTCTCGAACTCCATCCAAAGATCGATCCGATCTTTCTATACTGCTTAAGTGTACAATGTCCCTGTCGAATAGGTACATTAATTTAGGTTCCTTTCCTCTCACCGCTAATCTTGTAACTAAGATTAAAATCGGTAAACGGGTACTACAACCCGTCGGTCTCATGTCTTAGCCCGCAGGTTAGATGCGTGGTTCACTGGTTTCATTAAATGCTCTCATTCTTTATCGAAGCTTTCAAACGCGCAAAGCCGCAGGGCAAACGAAGGGCTCTGACCTTTTATGTCTAAATACATCCGCCAACGATCTACGCATGTACCAAAAGGCTGTAATGTTGGTGAAAAATTAAGTCCGGTTGCCCTGTAGCACTTTGCGTTCATGATATCTATATTTCATTGCGCTTTGGAGACACGGTCGGTTGAAGCACTCTTAAGAATCAATTAGCTTCAGTGTCTTTTATGATATGCTCTGGTTCCTTTTTTTGGCCTTTTTGGGTGCTTTCCGTTGCTTGCGGTGGCCTTTAAAGAAATTGTGTTTGTTTCGTTGCGGACATCTGTAATGTTTTGATTGACATGCTAAGGCAAGTCATTTAATAGCTTTACAGTCGCCCTCACTAAACCGACTTGAATCTGAATGATAGTTCGGATTAAGTCTGACCGAAATCGGATTTGCCTTTTGTGCCATATTTTATTATTAGCGTTTTGATTTTGATTATTTTTGAGGTTTTTCATATAGAAGCAAACTCTTTTTCATGCCATTTTTTATCTTTCAAGGTTTGTGCTACGCGTTCTTGTACCCTTTGTTCTAAGTCTTCTTCGTTCTTTTGCTCTAAAGCCTTAAGTTTTTCTTTAAGTTTCTTACGTTTGGAACGTTCTATTCGTAGTTCTTCTTTAAGCTCATGTAGGTTCCGCTCTAAGGCACTAATTAATGACAAATGTTTGTCAGATTGTAATAAAGGCTCTAATAGATTAGACAATGGCAATTCAAGAATTGAATTGTCGGTTCCATTGATTGGCTTATCAGTTTCATTGACTTTTGAGTCTACAATCTTTTTTGGTAAGATATCTATCCATAAACCATTTTCCTCAAATATAGGTTCTCTCTTAAAAGAAGGATCAATTCCTAAATTCAACATTATTTTTTTGTTTGTGACCAAATAAGCAGGCATCAATAAAAAGGCTTTTTCATACAAATCATGCCATAAACTAATTTCTACGCTTTCTCACTACTGTTTTAAAACTACATTTAGTGGGCTTTCCCCAAGGCGACACCGAAGGTCTACCTCCTTTCATACGTCCCTCGCCTCCTCCATATAGATAATCAACCAGATTCATAGCAACACCTCGAACGATAAGACGTCTGCCTAACCACCGGCGTTACCCCGCTTTAGCAAGCTTACATATACTGTGATTAGAATTGGATACTATACCAAGAGTGGCTCGACACCAAGAATCTGTAGCTTTGTGAACACCTAAAAATGGCCGCACAATACATTATGTGCTCTCCTTCTCAATTATTTTGGCTTTGATTCCCGCGGCTCAAGTCGATTTTGCACCTTAACCTGGATTCTGTTCAATACTATGTACCCATGAACCTTTAGCCATATGAGCTAATAGTGTGCAATTTCCCATTATTCATAAATATGAGTCAAGTACGTATTTATTGTCACTATAAGAATTTACCCAGTCTACTTCAAGGCGCAGCCGAGAACCATTTAGATGGCGGAGCAACCATTTTGGGCCTTCACGAGCTGTGTCGGGCAAGGTAAAAAGATTAGATTCACTACAATTTATTATCATCCTGCCCGGTTCTAATCACTAACTAGCCAATATATGAGTGTTAGCCTAAGCTGCATTATTACTGATAAAGCTTGGCTTCCGAACCGTACATGAAACTGATGGCCTCATACGGCTCTTCCTAAGAACTAAAATAACCACTGGCTTTTGCCAAAGACCCATTTTTAATGGTTGATTGCGCCAATATCGATATGCCTAAAGTATGTTCATTTTATTTATAAGCCTTCGTGGTTAAGATTTTAGGGCTTTAAGTTGGCCTATTCTTCTCAAAGAATCCTATTGCACTCACGAGCATGCA
Source organism: Lygodium microphyllum (assembly GCF_053477565.2). Taxonomy (NCBI): domain Eukaryota; kingdom Viridiplantae; phylum Streptophyta; class Polypodiopsida; order Schizaeales; family Lygodiaceae; genus Lygodium; species Lygodium microphyllum. The sequence continues at coordinate 93,237 of NW_028229525.1, forward strand.
GCCCGGCAGGCCTTCCGTTTACGGAGCTTCATGGGCGTTGCCCCGTTTCTCGATCAGATTTTGAATGTGAGCTATACCCCGCAAGACAATCTACGAGCGTATGGCTTTGCCAATTGACCTCTCTTCTCATACGATTGGGAAGGCTGCTTAGTGATAAGCTTTCAGTCGTCACCATTTTGGCCTCTTTTGCCATCGCAATAAGATAACTGGCCTTTAATGTGGTCAGCACCGACCGTGTTTAGGCTACGGAGCTTACGCTCATTCACATGAATTCATTGCGTTATGATTTGGATCTTTTGTTTCTATAATTGTAAAAGCAGCCATTTCCTTTTCAAGGCCCAAAAATCTATCTATTGCGCATTTTTGCTTTTGGCGGAATTGGATATCCACATCTGTTCGAAGTTATCGTTGCCTATGCGAACAACGTAGATCGCTGTACGAAAGACATTGCTTAAGACCAACGGGTCACACGGAAGATGTACGATCTGCTCTGCACGCCTCAGTAACTGACTTTTTTTTTATCTTTGGCTGTTTTTTAAGACTATGCGTAGATTTGATAGTTTCTTTTTCATCCCTTCTTAGCATTTTGCGCCGAATTCTTTGCACCCATAGGAAGCTGCGCATCCCCCACCTGCACAGCAACTTGGTCTAGGATAGCAAGTTGCACTCACTGGCACATAGCATTCCTTCGATCCACCATACTGAAGCAATCCAAGAAGAACAATTTAAGTCATATTCGATCCTTTCTGCAATGCCCAAAGATGAAGTGCTCCGTTTCCAATCAATTCTTCACTACAATCACCTCAATCCACCTCCCCAGTAAAAAACCGTGATACGCCCTGACGCATTCCTTCCAGCGGACCTCTTGTCACTATTGGTCAATTTTTTTACTGCCTTACCCTTCCAGTAACCTTTCATAAGTTCTCTAATCTTTTTCCTTTACTCAAGGCATCCATAATGTCGCAATATAGATAGTGCCATGAGTACGCTTTAAAGCTGACCTCATTAATCAGAGATACAAAGATCAATCACTTTACGTTGTCAGCATGAAATGTAAAATATAGTTGATGTTATCTATAACCGGGCTAGTGCAGTGAAATTGGGCTTACGTTCTTAGTCAATTCCCAACTTATCTGCCCAATCAACTGCCATGATTTCATATATATGCATAATCATAATTGTATATGTGGCTATGACCGTATACAATCTGAGGCCAAGCCTGTGTGGAGCTGGCACGTGATTTATTGAACTCACTTATGTCAATCTCAAACGGATCCCGAACAGCCGCCAATTAAAAGGCAATGCGATTTTGTCTTTTTGAAAGTAAACAGGCCTAGATTCTTTTTAATTGACTGTCTCCCGTTGACTGGGTTTTAAGCGTTGTTAATGCGTTTTTCTTTTTTTGTACGTACCGTTTTTTCTGTATGTTTGATTTTGCTGCGTTTGGATTTGTCTGTGCAGACAAAATTTCATCTTGTACCTTTGCAAATAAATATCTCATTTCTGATTATACTAGGGTATAGCAAAGAGCCCTAGAGCAGTTCGATAAGAAAAAGATATTTCCGATTAAATTCCAAGTGGATGGTGAAGTTTCAACCAAAGTAACTTCTCATGCGATTTATGTGCTTCCGTTTCGATGACTGGCAATTCTTTATGTATCCTCATCTCAAATTATTCTCTAGATTTCTTATCAATATGCAGTAATCATAACACTGTGTATAAGACCCATTTACCAAAAAATCCAATCCGGCATGTGTTATGCAGATGCCCTATTGATAGTCTTTCGAAAGACTTTACCGTAATGTATGTCTTGGCAGTCGTTGCTAAAATCCAAATCGTTCTTTAAAATACAACGGCATAGCAAAGACTTACTTAGGCTCTGCGGTCTGTTTCTGATGTTTATAACCGTTCGTTCATTAAAGAGAGGTTGCTTTTAAGCATCCTAACGGCCCTGCTTTTGATTCAGCTTCTGCCTCAACATCTTTTGATTTAGCAAAAGGAGGATTATGTTGAACCTGTTCATCAATAGTGCAATCAAAAGGGTGTTGAACCTTCTGTTCATCTCCTTTTGAATCAAAAGTCTCAATTTCAGGCGCACCTTCTGTTCTAGCGCTTTAAACATTGCCAAGGAGATCCTTCCACCCACACCAATGGGCGTCGAAACGGATTTTGGAACCTATTTACATTTTCTATGAAAGGAACGGTCAACGAGCCCGCCGGTACGGACGCCATTAAGAGGACCCCCAATAATTTATTGGGAACTGTACGAAGTATTTGAAAGACAGGGAAAAAGTACCATTCGGGTAATATTTCCAATGGAGTCGCAAAAGGATTTGCTGGTTCACCAATCATTGATGGTTCCGGAACCGCAAGACCCACAGTACATGCAAACGTCCCTAAAATGACTACTGGAAAAATATATAATGGGTCGAGTCCATTTATTAGCTTTTTCTAGTGCAGAAAACTTGTAATTCCTTACTATCTGGCATAATTGTCTTGTTTCATCCTGAATATGAAGTTAGTTGCAACAGGTTGCTGGAGGCAGCAAAAATAGTACAGGTTGCCAGGCTAAAGGATTGGTTCATTTTTTTTTTCAAGCCAATAAACTTATTTTTAGTGAAACTATTCATAATTCTGCGACTGGAGAGCAACCAACAAAGAAAGATGGAGATCCGGCATTATGGCGCGTGATCCTCCTAACCCTAGATAAAAGGTGGAAAGCGAGGATAAAGTGCTTTAGTTAAGTGTCATTGCTTATGACGTTATTGCTGTAGCCTCAAGGAGGTTTGGCCATTGCTTCAACCTTCCCGAATTCCTGCAGATTCGGGTCGTTTTCCGCCACCGGAACGTCTTGAAATAATTCCCATATGGTGCGGGAGACTCAATTGATCTAGACTCAGAAGCTGGGATTTGACCCTTTCCATCGATCGGTTGGGCCAAAGCATTTACTGGCTTAAAGGCCTAAGAAAGAATTACTAACTGGTATTTGCGCAATTTTTCCCGTTGCTTTTACGGAACCCCCTTCCTGTATGGTCGAACCATCGCCCATCAGTACTTAGCCAACATTATCAGATTCTAAATTCAAAGCGATGCCTACTGTACCATCTTCAGATTCTACCAATTCTCCAGCCATTACTTTGTTCGAACCATGAATGCGGGCTATTCCATCTCCCACTTAAGGTACAGTGCCAGTATTAACAATTTCCATTTCTGGGGATCGGATGGGTCAAAAACAGCTAATTCGTATAAAGCCATTGAACCCGCAATACTGGCCGGAAACGGCGAGCAGACAGTCTTTGATTCATAGCAGTGCAGCTCTTGACGTACGGGGCTTTCCCTTACTTTGTTTCCGGAGTACAGTAGCTAAAGAGTGCAGTATTTGACTATTTATTAGGCATTTCCTTCGACCGGAAAAGTGGCCATTGGTTCACGATACGAATACTGTTCTAGGGATGTCGCTAATAGTTTCTGCTAGACAGAAGTACTGTTTTGAACGGGCTGGCTCAGCAGCAACTCCTGGTACTGTAGCCGTGGGAACGACGGTTCGGTACTCGTTGCTGTGACTGAGCCTAGGGGTTGTCTTTCATAACAATAGCAAGTTCGTAACTGATAGGTGCAAATAGGGTTGTGTTTATACAAGTTCGACAAAAAAGGAAAAGCAATGAATCCTTTGGTTTCCGGTAGATGGAAGATCTGCATGAGCGATACAAGAATTCTTGTATAATAACAATCGATTAATAAGAACCTATTCGGCCAATCCAAACGGGTTGCGCCATAGCAATCTTTGTTGTAAAAAAAAAATTCGCTCTAAACCCATCAATTGAACTCACCATGGCCCCAGTACCTCTTTGCTTTAGTATAGTTGCCTTTTTTTGTTTTTTAAGTAAGTTAAGAAATCTCCGGCACTCTAATAAGACGTGAAACACCCGATGCCATTTTGACCTCGATGTGTGAAAAGCGCCTTTTTCTGCCATATGTACTGGAAATTACCGGGAGACGTGGTTGGACAGTCCGGATTGTTTTCGCATAACGCTGCGATCACATCACATTGATGACCGTAAATCACCGCTATGAGGCTGAATTCTCTTAATGAAAGTGATGAGGTTTTTGACTTTGATATCCCCTTTCAATTTGCATTCCATGCAATCGGCAAGCGGAGTCATCAATTAAAATGACAAAAATATTTTCACGTTAAGCTGAAAAACTCCATTGTTGGCCAGCACTTCAAGCGCTGCCAAAAAGAACATATCACGGTAAGACTATAACTACAATAAGAAGTCTTTTCAAAAGCAGTGGCTTTGGCCTGTTGGGGTCCCGGTCCTTATCTTCTGACCGGTTAACTCAGTATCCGGAATGTAAGATGATTCGCCTTGCCTAACTTACCTATTACATTTTGCTTCTAATACATGCGGCAGCAAAAGCTAGACAATGTTTAGAACGATAAGTTTATTACTACATTTTGCTTCTAATATAACCGTAATGCGGTAGCAAAAGCTAGACAATGTTTAGAATGACGTGGCTGCAGTCATTCCAAACAATGACTAGCTAGGATTGACGTGGCTGCAGCAGACAGACCTAATTTTGGCTAACAGATGGATTACGTCTTTAAAAATAAGTTTATTACTACATTTTGCTTCTAATATAACCGTAATGGGGATATCTTTATGGCATTCGTGATCTAACTTAAAAATTACATTGGGAATGGGAAAACGTATAGTCTAATCTCGATCGAAAGATAGAGCGGCTTGGAAAGGCCAACCAAGATCGGATATAGCTGGTTTTCCGCGAAATCTATTGCAGTAGAGCGTACAATGTTTATGGTTTGGGATAGAGCACTCAATGGGCTAGGGTGGCCTCAAGCCTGACCAACCTCAAGGAAACTCCGAATACAGGCCATAGGTTTGTATAGACAGACTTTGGGTGCTAAGATCCGGTAAAGCAGGGAATTAAGTAAACGTTATATGTAAAAGGTGGGTGTCTAGTTTACGATTGTTTGAAAGTTTATATAAAGTAGACTTTTGTCTATAAGTCATTTAAATCGGTTATTGTCATCTAATATAAGAATTTTTGCATAATAGGAAATGATAGTTTCTTGAAAAGAAATAACAAAATTTAGTCAAATTGAAGGTTCTAGCAATACTTTCTAACGTTAGGTTTAATTGAATAATCAATAAGATGGTTCTGCGGGGTAGAGTAATTGGCAAACTCGTCAGGCTCATGATCTGAAGACTGTTGGTTCAAATCCAACCCCCGCACTTTATTAATAAAGAAATAGCTATATAAATTAAGTATCTAATCATTGATAAGGAACTTACATTAACCAAAAAGTCCTGATAAATGATAATTGAGACATTAAAGAACCTTTAATTAATGGTTTCTATACACGGTTGTAGATGCAACCAATTTGCCAATAAAAACAAAAGAAAAATGGCCAATAAGAAAATAGCTATATTATAACATACCCAGATAAAAGTAGAATCGGATCCGAAATTCAAATATTTAAATACACAGATTTCCTATAAATACTAAAATAGTCAGGAATCCAGATAGTTTCGTGCTGCGGATATAAAGACAATCTTAGCATTGTTATATAAAGGATGTTAATGGTAAAATATCTATAAATTTATTACCGCTGGAAGAACAAAAATAAGGACCAAAGGCTGCAACCTGTCCAAATTTGGAGTCATTTTCTACCTATATCTCTATTTAATCTTAATTTTGATTTGAAATTAAGTAAGTGGTACTTACTAATTCCTTTCTTCTTTTTCCTACGTATATTCATTAGCAAGCCTATCATACAAGAAAGTTGCATGGCGTTCGGATTTTCCATGGGTTTGCTTCGATATCGTGTTTATATTGTCGTACGTTATGATTCCGGTTGTCTAATCTTTGTGCATTTAATGCACACTGCATAAAAATGGCCAATAAGGATTTCATACAAAAAAACTACAAACAATAAGGTTAATGAAGGCTAAGATAAAAACTCAATAAAAGAGACTTCACCAGCGGAATCTGATATTTCAGATATTGAGTATGATGATATGTTATCAGAACCTATTTTGAAGTGCTTAAACTAAATGGGAATTGATTTCCGTAAAAGCCATGATCGAATGCTCACGCTATCATAAAAAATAAGATAATATAGGACATCTTGTTTGTTTGTCTGTCAAAGGTCCACCAGGCAAGCAAAGCCCAGACCGGTTTAGGAGACATGATAACTGCTTTTGGCCTTATCGATTGGCTTATTGCAGGCAAGCTAAAGGCAAAAGGTAATGTGTTCTTCGGAAGAGCAAATGAGCTAAGCTAACTTAACTCATTTAGAAATAAAAATGGAAAAAAGTGTTTTCTGGCGATAACAATACTATAAATAATCTGCTGTCAACCAGACAAGATGCCTTTGCTTAAGTTAATGCCAATTTAATTAATAGCAAAGCCGTTAGCTGATCAGACCATGCATTATTTTGTATATTTAAAGTTATGAACAAAAAGAGGAAGAGATAACGTACTTGGATAGATTCTTTAAGTTTGAAATCTATCGAGATTTCAAAGCAAGATGTTCACAGTGATCTTACTTTTAGGCCGGGTGACAGAGTGGTTATGTAGAGGACTGCAAATCTTTGTACGTCGGTTCAATTCCGGTCCCGGCTTCCAATAATATGATGCTGAAAAGCAACATCAGATAAATTTTGCCCTTTAGCCATTAACTTTTTCAATTTTAATGCTGCCTTATACGAATATGAAGAAGAAAATCAAACAACATTAAACATTTCTTAATAAAGTTAATATATAGTTAGGGCAGTTTATTGAAAGGAGGTCTTTCATGCCAAAACAAATGATTACCCATAAAGGAATAAATTGAATCTAAACTCCTAAAGCTGCTTTCTTTAATGCTTTTGCTGTTATCAGGTAAACATAGTAAATATGAGCAATATCCTTAACTGAAGCTCTATATTTCATGGCAATTCTGATTTTTGTATTAGCGATAATGATGTGTATTTAATTTGTTTCGGAGCAAGACAACTTAATTATTTGACTCATAAACCAATGTCTTAAGCCACAACGCCATATCTTTAGTAGGTATGGGTTTTTTTCTTTTTATCTCAAAGTACCTACGATTTAGATTAACATGTACCTGTCCAGCCTTTTTTCTGCACAATCAAAGAAATTTATAGGTATTTTTCCTTTTATCCGTACAAATTACTTTCCATTTTCTTTATTGGGTTCTTATTTGTGTCTTAAGTAGTTTCATTTATTTGCCTTTTTAAGCACAATATCATTACTGATGATTCTATTCGCTGACATGTAATTTTTGAATGGAAAATCAAGTCCTTGTGAATAGACAAGGCTAGGTGCGACGGTTTCGCAAAAAAGTTAATGGAGCACATTATGATCCATTAGCCTAATTAAGTCAACTCGACTCCGTCCACCCGAAGGGCGTGAAAACCGTAATGCCAGCCAAATAAATTTCCTGTCCGGGCATGCCGGCCCAAGCCTGCAGCGCTTCGGAATGAAGGCCCGTTTGGAGACATTAGTTTGCTAAATCAACATACAATAAGATTGTATCATAAATGAAAATCCCATTTCTTTCTCTACTTCCATTTACCTAAGAAACACCGAGATGATGATAGGCATAGGATGACCCATTGAAAATCAACATTAGCTTAATGTTAGTTTCCTTATGGCCATCTCTTATCTTGCCTGTCAAAAAGTTACTTGCGAATAACGGGAATCGAACCCATATCCTCTGCTTGGAAGGCAGATAATCTACCGTTAATCTATATTCGCTTAAGTTTCATTCCCAGATATTCTAAATAAATCGTTTCTATAATACAAATTAACCAAAGTGGCCTTCCATGCGTGCGCAAAGACCTTGTCTTGCTCAAGCGCCTAGTAAAATGCAAGTGATGGATTATTTATGTTTAATTCGTTTCATATACGATGATTCATGGAACGCCATCGATGAAAACTTTCCGTTCATATCTCTCCAATGAGTAAGCGAAAATTCCTTAGCGAGTTGCGATCCGTTAAGGTTGCAAAAAAAGGACTCGCACCATTAGAGTTAAGATTAAGGTTAGATCCCTAATGTATATCGGCCCGGTCTTTGGGATCCGTATCCATTGTAAGCCGGGCCTTAAGACCTGGAGTTATGAGAAATGGTATTTTCTTTGTTTTTGCTATCAGAAAGTCTTTGGGCATTGTTAAGATTATAGGCATTTTTGGGATCATATCAAAAAGACCTTTGGCCGGCTAAAGGAATGGAAACGAAAAGAAATGAAATTTGTTAAAAGTAAAGTCTCGTATGGTTTTGACGTACTTCTATCCTCGACAGATAGCCCAGCATTAAAAGCTGGTCAGAGCTTATGGTTACCCGGTTGGTTAGATGCTATTAATAATAATAGTAACTCATTATTTTTCAGTATTGGACCCGGAGGTTCACCACGCTATTGCTTTGGGTTTACACACGTTGATTCTAGTGAAAGGTGCTTTAGATGTGCGTGGTTCCAAACTCATGCCAGATAAAAAGGAATTTGGTTATAGTTTTCCCTGTGACGGGCCGGGTAGGGGAGGTACCTGCGATATATCTCAGTCCAATGGCAGCTCCCTTCAATCCAAAGCAAGGCTTTAAGTATCCTTCGGGGTCCTACAAAGCAGTATACTATCACCCCTACTATGCAGTATTTACTACTTGGGGCTATTCAAGTATTGTCAACACGGGAGGCTAAGGCATGGTGTCTTATGTAAAGCCACGTATTAGATTGGCAAAATTAATATCAATACCGCCTACCATACTAAAGCTCGTTATGCTGCAGCTAAGTGGGTTCTTCACCACGAGACTCTAGCTGCTAAGCCGCCGTGTGATGGTTGCCGAGGTGGAGGGAAAGGAAAAAGGGCAAACCCTCGACCAAACCACTTTCGTGAAAAAAACTAGGGACGGAGTCGAACCGTCATTCCAGGACCAACACATTGCCATTATGTTACCTAGTTGGAGGTGACCTTGGCCACCCGAAACTAACGAAACGAAAGAAAGAACAAGGCCATAATGATTTCATATTTAACAATCCCGAGTCAAGCTAATACAATGGCCCTTCCTTTAGCTACAAACAATAGTTTCCCAAACAAAGCCAGCCTTCCTTGAGCTACAAACAATGGTTTCCGTCTGTTTTTGATATTTATAACTGTTTGTATCGTTTGCTGATAGCAGTCAAGCGCGTCGAAATAGTATGTTTTTGGCAAGTAACGGGATTTGAACCCGTGTTTTCAGATTCACAATCTGACACTCTAACCTATTAAGTTATACTCGCCCTCGGGGCTCTTTGCAAGCTCCTTTAGATCCAATATAGGCCCAAGCAAGTCTGGGATCGATTTGACTAAATATAAAAGGAGAATCGGTTAAAATGAGACAGAGCTTTCGTTTCTCTTATCTACCCATCTTAATAGGCAAATATGCTCACTATCGGACTTGAACCGATAACCCATAATGGAACAGATTTTGAGTCTATCGTGTCTACCATTTTCACCAAGTGAGCAAACAAAGCTCTCATCAAAGGAAATGTACAATAGGAATTTTCCTTACCTGGCCTGCTTAATCCAATCCTTTTTTGAAACCACCCAGTTGCGCTTTATTTATGGAGCTTGCTTTAATTTGGTCAAGCCCTAAATATCTTATCAAGACATAAAATTTTTGCCGCATTTTGTAGCTGGTTTTCATTTATCTATGTTTCTTTCTCGTTGTCCAACCTTTTCACTCTTTCATTAGTTCATATCCGTCTATTAAGGAACCAAGTAACCGAATATGCTTAGCATATACGAAGCCAGCTGAGATGAAAGGAAAAGATTTGAATCTTTATCAGCTCATTATTATTATTATTCCCAATGGGTGTAATTGTTATTATTTAGTTTAGTTTCATTTAGTAGCGGATTGTTTTGAACGAAGGCTTGTTTTCTTCTATAACATGATTTTTTTTCCTAAATCTTAATCAATATCCATACAACAGCCAGCGAAAGTGGCGAAATGGTAGACGCGCTATCTTGAGGTGATAATGAGGCCACTCATGGGAGTTCAATTCTCCTCTTTCGTAATCGTTTCTGAATAGAGCAAACAAGGCCCTAGTAAGTGGAATTCTTTTATTTTCAAATGTTAAGGATCCGCGCAGCTGATAAGATTTCATTAAATTACTACAGCTAGGCGAATTGCATATGGATCCAGGCTCGATAAGTAGCTTTCAGACTTGATAAGTGGCTTTCAGACAATGGCTATGGACTGCTAGTAGATGGCATTTTGGATAATCCAGTTTCTATCCCTTTCCGCATTATATATCAAATTCTTAAAAAAGGTACCAGGTCAGGGAGTTAAAAGCCCAATGCTCTACCAACTAAACCATACACCCAAGTATTATTATTACTATTATCCATTCTAAGAGAAATTTTTATATAGTAATTGAACGACAAGAAACAACTCCCAGTTCACCGAGCAATAGCTGAATGTAAAAGAATGGCTGCCATATTTACGTTAATCAGAGGTAAGGCCGTGAGTCATTATGTCAGGAAGGATTGTCAATGTTCCTTTCATCCATCCACCCTTATCGCCTAGTGTAGGTCAGGAGTCCGGAACGTGAGATGGCCTTACAGCCCAGCCTAGCCGCTTGGTTTTGGCTCTACAATGTTACACAATACCCTATTGATTGCCCTCTGATCCAGTCACTCAGCCAATCAAACCAATTACACCTGCCTACGCGTTTTTGAATTTTCCTGGCTTAAGGTTTTTTGAGCGACAATTTATATCTCTGACAATTCATAATTTACCTAGCCAACCCTTAACGTCAAAGCTGAGTACTTTGTGTTCTCAAAGTCGTAGGTCCATTTGATAGGGCATGGTAATGTGCATAGTCTTGTAGTGGGCGATCCTATGCTCGGCGAGTTTCACTAGCCAGCCCAGCGCTCGTGCTCATCGGAACTAAAATTTCTAGTCGGATTGCCATCATGTGGGGAGGTTTAACATAAAGTTTTGGCATGCTTTGCCTTGCCATAGCAAAATAAAGCAATTTATCTTGTTTTGCCGTAGCAGCTTTAAGGGGAATCCAAGGTAAGGTGTGTTGATCGGCTGGCTAGTCATTGGCAGCAAGTGTATGCCTTATCATAGTAAAGCAAAGCAATCACTCTTTTTTGGCATGCAAAGCTCTGCCTACGTAAAAGGCAATCTCTATTGATTGCTATAGATATCTATATATCAGATAGATGAAATAGTGAATAAACCACCGAAAAAGATTCAAACCTTCGAATGACAAAATCAAAACCCGTTGCCTTACCACTTGGCCACGCTTCACAAGCATAAAAAACATATATTTTTATAGATAACAATGGCGAGATCTTTAAAAGGCAATTGAACTAACGAGGAAAACAGCCTATAGCACAAACAATAAAGGATAATTACCTATGTCATTAAAAATAAAAAACTAAACGACATCCAATCAAGCATTAGGCAAGCCATATAGGAAACGATAATAAGATCCCGGGAGTAGATCTCGCTGTCAAGAGGAAACCGGAGGGCCTGTACCACCCGCATTTGGAAACCTACTAGCAATGAAAAAGCACCTAGCGGACGCCAAATAATAGAAAAGAAGTCTGTATACCACCATATGCTGCACTTCGTTAAAAGCAGCACTCTGTCGAGATGCCTAGCCTGCCTAGCTATGCTTGGGCGAGATCCATCAAGCAATGAGATAGCCGTATGATGGGTGACTCGCACGTTTGATTTGGAAAGCATTTATTTAGCCTATACCATTCACAGCGCGGCAGGAGCTAGCTGTCTGTGCGAGATTTGCTTGCCTACCCTTTACCGCTATACTTCGTCATTGAGTTGATTATGCGAAAGTAGGCCTGCCTTCTGTCACTACTAGACAGTACAGATAAATGATTAACTTTACCATATTAGTTAAAGAACCCTATCAAAGTAAAAAATATTAGCTGACAGATACGTCAAGAAAACCATTGAAAACACTGATTATTTACCCATTTTGCTAGTGAAAAAGAAAGATGACACGATACATCTTTGTATTATCGATAGAGCTTCAAATAAGGTAATTATTAAACTTGTTTTTCAATGTAAAAGAGTTGTTTGACTAACTTAAAGGTGCAAAGTATTTTACAAAGACTAACCTTAGGCAAGGTTTTCATCAAGTTAGAATTAGAGCTTAGGATATTTTCAAAACTGCATTTCGAACAAGTTATGAATACTATGAGTTTTTAGTTATGCCTTTTGGTTTGATTAACGTTCGACTACTTTCATAATACTTATGTTTTAAAACCTTATTTAGGTCAGTTTATATTGGTTTTTCCTGATTATATCTTTGTTTTTGATAAAGTAAGAAAAGAACACTTTATTTGTTTGCTTTATTATGAGAACATGCTTTGTATGCTTATTTTGGATTTGATTTTAGGTTATCTAAGAAGTGCCAACTCAACTTAGAAAGAGAGAGAGAGTCCAGAAAGTCTAGAAAATAACGTAAAATCCTTTTCGCTGTCTTTTTTACATTCACGCTCAAAAATTCTAAAATATTGACACATCCCGAAGCCTTTAAACACTTAGCCATAATAAGCAAGGTATATTAATGATTGATATGTTTATAATATTATTAAAGCTTATTTCACGAAGGTTTCTTAAGAAAAAAACCACATAACGTCTTCATTATTACAAAATTAACACCTTTTATTTCATTAATAAAAGGGGAACTACATAAACAACGATAGCAGAACGACGGAGTGCAATGATACAGAAGTCAATTAAAAGCAAAAACGTTCACAAGAACCATCAAGAGAAAGAAAGACGACAAAGAATAAGTATAGCATGGAATATCAAAGCAAAGAGAAGAGCCAGTATAATAGCAGAGAACGAGGATACCAAAAAGAATCAATAGCAAGGGATTTCAAAGGAAAATCGTAAGCAACTAGAATGGCAAAGGAGGAGGATAGCAGAAAATAGAAAGATATTCCAAAGCACTACTACAATTACTCTACTATTATCTCACAAGTAATAAATTGACTCCTAAACAACAGTGCCAAATGGGAGGTAAGGGAAGCTACAAGGCAAAGCCCAAGCTGACCTAAACCAACTAAGCAACAAAAAAAGCTAAGATTCCTCCAAAATACATCAAACCTCACTCAACTCGTAACCATATGTAGATCAATAAAAACCATGTCAAATCTGGTCTTTGCTTTATTGCACTCCTTATGTTGTGTCAGGGTATATCGTTAGGAAGTCTCAAATGTCTCCCTACGTTGCTATCCTTTCACATCGTGATGATGAAGTAAGGAGCCAATCCGGACACCCATGGTTGTTGTAGTGTTTTAGGTAGTGTAGCTGTGAAGCTACTCTCTCTTTACTCACTGAAAATCACGAGCAAGAAAAAGATGAAATGAATAGATGCAACCAATGAAGCTCAAAGAGAAGAAGAAGAGAGATGCAACAAGAGAAGAGAAGGAAAAGAGGGAGAGAAAGAGAGTTTGCTTTTGCAATGGGCACAACACAAATGAGTGAAAGCATACCTTTTATAATCTTATCCAAAACCATATATGCAAATCCATTTTCCACTGTCTTACAAAGTGTTTCCATACTTTTATGCTTTTATGTGGATTTAGGCCATTATAATAGAACTTATTTTAAGGCATCTTTTGGGAGAAAAAAGGAACAAATTTCTTTTACAAGTTAGATCAACTATTTATTGGTCCCACCGTTGTTTTCGATCATTCTACCGAGTATACTGAAGTAACAGGGAGAGAAAAGGCCTACTTGACTCAGCGGTTAGAGTATCGCTTTCATACGGCGAGAGTCATTGGTTCGAATCCAATAGTAGGTAAAACTTATTAGGTACCATACTATGCTACGCCGATACCTAATAAGTTCTATTATTTGAGATAAGTTTTTAGGGTAAGTGCGGAAATTTGCGGCACTCCCGAAGAAATCTCTATTTACTTAAATCATTTTTTCTTCTTGAATCGTTCCACTTTTCGTTTCCCACGATTTAGGAGATAGAAAAACTGTAATTAATTAGGATCTAAAGCTTCTGATCAAGCTTTGGCCCTTTTGAATGCTAAGTGAGCCTCGATCATCTCTTTTTTCCCTTGGGCCTTAGCTGAGTTAGCCTGAGCTATCCGAAACGTCTCTCGAGCTTCTTCGGGATCGATTTTAGTAGTTCGTTTCGCTTCATTAACAAGTATTGTTACTTGGTTATCGTCTATCACGGTGAAACCACTTATTAGTGCCATCGTAGACCACTGTTCATCATGACGTATTTTTGACACTTTCATATCCAAAGCTGTAAGAAGCTAGCGTGATTGGGCAATACACTAACCTGTCCACTGCTCGTCAATAAAATGATTTCCCGAACTTCAGAATTCCAAACGATTCGATTAGGGACCATTATACGGAGATTCAGTACCATACTTTTATTGACCCCCCATTTGTAAAGTTGCAGCTTTTTTAGTAGCTTCGTCAATGTTACCAACTAAGTAAAAAGCTTGCTCGGGAAGATTATCCGATTCTCCAGAAAGAATCATTTGAAATCCTTTAATGGTTTCTATCAAACTAACGTATTTGCCCGGAGACCCAGTAAAGACTTCTGCTACAAAAAACGGTTGTGACGAGAAACGCTCTCTTTTTCGGGCCCGAGCTACCGTTAAACGGTCCTCCTCTGATGATTCATCCAGTCCTGAAATGGCTATAATATCTTGAAGTTCTTTGTAGCGCTGCAAGGTCTGCTTAACCCCCTGTGCCGTTTTGTAGTGTTCCTAACCCACGATCCAAGGTTGTAATATAGTCGAAGTCGAATCTAAGGAATCTACGGCGGGGTAAATACTTTTAGCAACTAAACCTCTGGATAGCACGGTTGTAGCATCTAAATGTGCAAATGTTGTAGCGGGAGCCGGGTCAGTTGAATTATCCGCAGGTACATAAACAGCTTGAATGGATGTTATTGATCCTTCCTTAGCTGAAGTAATTCTTTCCTGTAAAGATCCCATTTCTGTACCAAGGGTTAGTTGGTAACCCACAGCGGAGGGCATTCTACCTGGTAAAGCAGAAACTTCTGATCCCGCTTGGACAAAGCGAAAAATGAATAATGATACATCTTGTTTGTTGACATCTCGAAAATACTTAGCCATTGTTAAAGCGGTTAAACTGACTCTCATACGAGCTCCTAAGGGTTCATTCATCTAACCATAGACTAAAGCCACTTTTGATTTTGATACATTCTGGCGGTGATCTCTTGAAAAAAACCAGATCGGTTTACCATACCGGCCAACTATAATGCCTTAAAATGGCACGCTATAAGAAAAACAATGTTAGTTATAATAGAAACAATGCCTATTTGAAACCCTGGCAAGAATCAGGACAGAGAGATCGGATTCAATGCTAACAGATGGATTGAACCGAACTTTAAGGGCCAATGGATTGGATTATGCCTTTACCCAGGGGGAAGATACTGTACTGGCCTAACGGCGCATCGGTGTCCAAAACGTAATATGTCCAAACCTCAATGTAGGGAAGATGTAGTTGATACCGTCAATGGACTCGAACCCAATGAATTGAAAAGTAATTTATCCAACTCAAAAATACGAGAATCGGATAATAATTACTTAGTCCTTTTTGGCTCCTTACCCTCTAATGTAGCTTCTCAATTTCATTTGGAATTGAAGCGACAATCCATTGATGTATCGGGTTGGTTACCCTCTCAAAGATACACTGAACTTCCTTCACTAGGTGAAGGAGTTTACGTCTGCGGCGTAAATCCATTCTTGAGTCGTACGGCAACGACTCTAATGAGGCGTAAAAAATGCCGGTTAATTGGAGCACCTTTTCCGATTGGCCCCTCCTCGGGCGGATTCCTCCCTTTTGCTCCTCAGCTTATGGGGTATTAGCAGCCGTTTCCAGCTGTTGTCCCCCTCCCAGGGGCAGGTTCTTACGCGTTACTCACCCGTCCGCCACTGGAAACACCACGAGGATGCTCTCCGTCCGACTTGCATGTGTTAGGCATGCCGCCAGCGTTCATCCTGAGCCAGGATCAAACTCTCCATAAGATTCGTAGTTGCATCACTTATAGCTTCTTATGCTCTTCTAGCTCTTCCTTCTGCAAAGGAGGAGGATTCAACATTGCCGTGGAGAAATCGGAAGAAGATCTTCTATTTTCAAGTGCCAAGATCAAGGTGAATCTTTTCGCTTCCTATTCTATTAGCTTGAGGTTCATCCCCAGTATATCTATCCCTACCGGTTCGTGTCAATACCACGAGCCTCTTTTAACCATTCCCTTATGAATCAAATTGAAGAGATGGAAGAAAAAGCTTGTATTCGGTTGAAACAGAATCTGTACTGAACGGATGACTTGGGGAACGAAGTAAAGATAAAGGGATTGTACCCCCCGTCCCATGCGAGTGGCAAAATTGGCGGGCTGATCTCGTTTCAGGTCCATGGAGGCCCACAATTCGGTAGCTAAGTCGACAAGCAAGCGACGCTGGTCTTCTTGTCGTAGATTCTTTTGATTAGAGATGGCCTTCTCAAGGGTTTGTGAAAGGAGGCGAAGGGAGACCAGAGCGGACTGGTCTAGGAAATACTTGAATATACCAAAACCACCTAGTCAAGTAGCAAAGAGTCCCATATGTCCTCCTAATAAGAAAAAAAGGGTAAAAAAAGAAGAAAAAGGTGAGAAAAAGCCTACTCAAAGCATGTACGAGATACAAGGAGGAGGGAGGGAACAAAGAGTCAAAAAGAGAGAGACCGAGGGATCGTGGCACTCTAGCTGGCCATGCCGATCCTGCCAATCCTGTCGATCCTGTTGATCTTTTCCTCGGATCTCGCTTTTTTTGTGTTTTTTTGTTTGTGTTTTTTGGGTCTATTTCTTCCTCTCCAATTTCTTCCTCTCCAATAAGATAGGCAATCCCAAAAACTCCAGGCTCCGAGCCCTCAAAAAAGAGTTTAGGTTGTTGAGCGTGTCCTCTCTTGTCTCTTCTCGTGTAAGAAAGAGCAGACCATCATTTTCTAGACTAATAGGTATCCCAGATCGATCGTTGAGTAGCTTTTCTACTATAAACATGAGAAGGACAAGCTCGTGAGAAGCCAATGCTCGGGAGGTCATCAGACCCTCGTGATAACTACTCCTTTTCCTACCCGGGATTGAGGCCCCATAATAGGGGAGCCTTCGGGTAGGCCAATAACTCTTCTCTCTCTGCCCTATCGAAGTTTGAAAAAGGGATAGCTCTTGCAGAAAGGGTGGCGCAATACCCGGCGCATGTCATCTCAAACTCCACCCCAGACAAATGCCCGCATGCTTCCTTGACTTTAGCTCGCAGGGTTCTCTCCCCTGTCAGGCTAGCTCCGTTTAAACCCGGATAAAGCAATAAAGGCTTAGGAATATCCTTTCCCCACTGGGAAAATACGTACTTCCAGAAGGAAGGAGAGTGGTAAGCTTCCCACGTATTAGGTGCCCGCGCCTTGCCCATAAGTCCAGCATAGATACTCGTGTGGCATGCAACCATAGCTAATTCCTCGAGAACCAGCTCTGGTGGCAGGGTAGTCTTCCCTAAAACCTCTTTCATGGTCCCCTTGAGGTCCCTCCTAAGGTTTGCTATGGTTGCTGATCCCCCCTCAGTCTGGGGTATCAGCCTAGGATAACCAGCCAAATCCTTATAGGAAGTTGCAAACAGCTGTTGTACAGGGCACCTTCTCTGGAAGTATCGGGTAGTTCCTCCCCTAAATAGGCGAAATAGCATATAGCTAGCTTTTTCTATGCTAGAAGAGTCACGGTTAAGGTGGTTTAGTAGCTCTTGAAATTGATGAGGGAGACGTTTCAGCCGTTCCACACACCCCGATAGATCATCTGCCAAGGGATACACCCGGCCTTCCATAGTGGTAGAGGGAACTAAGCTGCCGGGCAGGCCTAACGGGGCTGCCGGGGCCGGTTGAGAGATTATTTATGGCGTTATTCGTCACAACTTATTAATGGTTACAACCCCTTCGGCATGAACAGTTTATCCGTTTGGGCATGGATGTTTCTCTTTGGGCATCTCGTTTGGGCTACTGGATTCATGTTTCTCATATCCTGGCGAGGCTACTGGCAGGAATTGATCGAAACCCTATAATAAAGTTTTATAAAACTTTTTAATGAGAATAAGAAAACTTAAAACTTATTCTCTATAAGATGGCTGGCCATCTTAGCGGGTTTTCTTTTTCTTTTTCCTTTTGGCCCACGGGTCGTAAACTCGGAGAAGAAGCAATGACGGTATCTGCATCGGCTAACTCTGTGCCAGCAGCCAATGGCGGTAAGACAGAGGATGCAAGCGTTATCCGGAATGATTGGGCGTAAAGCGTCTGTAGGTGGCTCTTTAAGTCCCCTGTCAAATACCAGGGCTTAACCCTGGATAGGCGGTGGAAACTACTGAGCTGGAGTACGGTAGGGGCAAAGGAAATTTCCGGTGGAGCGGTGAAATGCGTAGGGATCGGAAGGAACACCAAAGGCACTCTGCTGGGCAAAAACACTAGATATAACTAAAAAAGCTAATAAAGGGACTAACCAAACCGTTTCTTATTCTCATTAAGATGAACCAATAAAAACAGTTGTAATGACTATCGTACTTACCTAAAGCTAACGCTTCTCTTATCCTCCACAGCTTAAGTTTTGTTTAATTCATAAACACACCTAGGCTTAATAAGGAAAGCACCTGCTATTATTGCATCCTATAGATAATAAACTCTCTTACTCTCATTAAAAAGGCCAGAGCCTAACGATTATTAGAAATGGTCCTGTACAGTCTCATAAGTTTGTTTAGCCTCGGCAATATGGCTTGCAATCGTTATTTCAAGCATTTTTATATTGTATGGCTTGTAATGGCAAGGATTGGATTAGCTACGAATAGAATGAAAAGTTTCAGGTCAATTCCTTCTATTTTCAGCCATACTTTACTCTCCTTTGTATCTAGCAATATTGAAGCCTCATATCGTAACTATCGCAGTAATATTATACATGTTTTTTTATTTCATTTTAATGAGAATAAGAAACGGTTTGTTTAGCCGTTACATCAACCAATTTTTGTATTCTCCGTATGGCTTGCAATCGTTATTTCAAGCAATAAAATGAGAATAGGAAACGGTTAGTCCCTTTTTTATTAGCTTTTTCTAGTACGGTTAGTCCCCTTTTATTAGCTTTTTCTAGTATGGTTAGTCCTCTTATTAGCTTTTTTCTAGCTGGAAACTGCTTTTGATTCAGCTCCATCTTTTGTTTTAGCGTTGAACCTTTTGTTTATCCCTCGGCCTTTTAGTCCATTTATTAGCTTTTTCTAGTGCAGAAAACTTGTAATTCCTTACTATCTGGCATAATTGTCTTGTTTCATCCTGAATATGAAGTTAGTTGCAACAGGTTGCTGGAGGCAGCAAAAATAGTACAGGTTGCCAGGCTAAAGGATTGGTTCATTTTTTTTTTCAAGCCAATAAACTTATTTTTAGTGAAACTATTCATAATTCTGCGACTGGAGAGCAACCAACAAAGAAAGATGGAGATCCGGCATTATGGCGCGTGATCCTCCTAACCCTAGATAAAAGGTGGAAAGCGAGGATAAAGTGCTTTAGTTAAGTGTCATTGCTTATGACGTTATTGCTGTAGCCTCAAGGAGGTTTGGCCATTGCTTCAACCTTCCCGAATTCCTGCAGATTCGGGTCGTTTTCCGCCACCGGAACGTCTTGAAATAATTCCCATATGGTGCGGGAGACTCAATTGATCTAGACTCAGAAGCTGGGATTTGACCCTTTCCATCGATCGGTTGGGCCAAAGCATTTACTGGCTTAAAGGCCTAAGAAAGAATTACTAACTGGTATTTGCGCAATTTTTCCCGTTGCTTTTACGGAACCCCCTTCCTGTATGGTCGAACCATCGCCCATCAGTACTTAGCCAACATTATCAGATTCTAAATTCAAAGCGATGCCTACTGTACCATCTTCAGATTCTACCAATTCTCCAGCCATTACTTTGTTCGAACCATGAATGCGGGCTATTCCATCTCCCACTTAAGGTACAGTGCCAGTATTAACAATTTCCATTTCTGGGGATCGGATGGGTCAAAAACAGCTAATTCGTATAAAGCCATTGAACCCGCAATACTGGCCGGAAACGGCGAGCAGACAGTCTTTGATTCATAGCAGTGCAGCTCTTGACGTACGGGGCTTTCCCTTACTTTGTTTCCGGAGTACAGTAGCTAAAGAGTGCAGTATTTGACTATTTATTAGGCATTTCCTTCGACCGGAAAAGTGGCCATTGGTTCACGATACGAATACTGTTCTAGGGATGTCGCTAATAGTTTCTGCTAGACAGAAGTACTGTTTTGAACGGGCTGGCTCAGCAGCAACTCCTGGTACTGTAGCCGTGGGAACGACGGTTCGGTACTCGTTGCTGTGACTGAGCCTAGGGGTTGTCTTTCATAACAATAGCAAGTTCGTAACTGATAGGTGCAAATAGGGTTGTGTTTATACAAGTTCGACAAAAAAGGAAAAGCAATGAATCCTTTGGTTTCCGGTAGATGGAAGATCTGCATGAGCGATACAAGAATTCTTGTATAATAACAATCGATTAATAAGAACCTATTCGGCCAATCCAAACGGGTTGCGCCATAGCAATCTTTGTTGTAAAAAAAAAATTCGCTCTAAACCCATCAATTGAACTCACCATGGCCCCAGTACCTCTTTGCTTTAGTATAGTTGCCTTTTTTTGTTTTTTAAGTAAGTTAAGAAATCTCCGGCACTCTAATAAGACGTGAAACACCCGATGCCATTTTGACCTCGATGTGTGAAAAGCGCCTTTTTCTGCCATATGTACTGGAAATTACCGGGAGACGTGGTTGGACAGTCCGGATTGTTTTCGCATAACGCTGCGATCACATCACATTGATGACCGTAAATCACCGCTATGAGGCTGAATTCTCTTAATGAAAGTGATGAGGTTTTTGACTTTGATATCCCCTTTCAATTTGCATTCCATGCAATCGGCAAGCGGAGTCATCAATTAAAATGACAAAAATATTTTCACGTTAAGCTGAAAAACTCCATTGTTGGCCAGCACTTCAAGCGCTGCCAAAAAGAACATATCACGGTAAGACTATAACTACAATAAGAAGTCTTTTCAAAAGCAGTGGCTTTGGCCTGTTGGGGTCCCGGTCCTTATCTTCTGACCGGTTAACTCAGTATCCGGAATGTAAGATGATTCGCCTTGCCTAACTTACCTATTACATTTTGCTTCTAATACATGCGGCAGCAAAAGCTAGACAATGTTTAGAACGATAAGTTTATTACTACATTTTGCTTCTAATATAACCGTAATGCGGTAGCAAAAGCTAGACAATGTTTAGAATGACGTGGCTGCAGTCATTCCAAACAATGACTAGCTAGGATTGACGTGGCTGCAGCAGACAGACCTAATTTTGGCTAACAGATGGATTACGTCTTTAAAAATAAGTTTATTACTACATTTTGCTTCTAATATAACCGTAATGGGGATATCTTTATGGCATTCGTGATCTAACTTAAAAATTACATTGGGAATGGGAAAACGTATAGTCTAATCTCGATCGAAAGATAGAGCGGCTTGGAAAGGCCAACCAAGATCGGATATAGCTGGTTTTCCGCGAAATCTATTGCAGTAGAGCGTACAATGTTTATGGTTTGGGATAGAGCACTCAATGGGCTAGGGTGGCCTCAAGCCTGACCAACCTCAAGGAAACTCCGAATACAGGCCATAGGTTTGTATAGACAGACTTTGGGTGCTAAGATCCGGTAAAGCAGGGAATTAAGTAAACGTTATATGTAAAAGGTGGGTGTCTAGTTTACGATTGTTTGAAAGTTTATATAAAGTAGACTTTTGTCTATAAGTCATTTAAATCGGTTATTGTCATCTAATATAAGAATTTTTGCATAATAGGAAATGATAGTTTCTTGAAAAGAAATAACAAAATTTAGTCAAATTGAAGGTTCTAGCAATACTTTCTAACGTTAGGTTTAATTGAATAATCAATAAGATGGTTCTGCGGGGTAGAGTAATTGGCAAACTCGTCAGGCTCATGATCTGAAGACTGTTGGTTCAAATCCAACCCCCGCACTTTATTAATAAAGAAATAGCTATATAAATTAAGTATCTAATCATTGATAAGGAACTTACATTAACCAAAAAGTCCTGATAAATGATAATTGAGACATTAAAGAACCTTTAATTAATGGTTTCTATACACGGTTGTAGATGCAACCAATTTGCCAATAAAAACAAAAGAAAAATGGCCAATAAGAAAATAGCTATATTATAACATACCCAGATAAAAGTAGAATCGGATCCGAAATTCAAATATTTAAATACACAGATTTCCTATAAATACTAAAATAGTCAGGAATCCAGATAGTTTCGTGCTGCGGATATAAAGACAATCTTAGCATTGTTATATAAAGGATGTTAATGGTAAAATATCTATAAATTTATTACCGCTGGAAGAACAAAAATAAGGACCAAAGGCTGCAACCTGTCCAAATTTGGAGTCATTTTCTACCTATATCTCTATTTAATCTTAATTTTGATTTGAAATTAAGTAAGTGGTACTTACTAATTCCTTTCTTCTTTTTCCTACGTATATTCATTAGCAAGCCTATCATACAAGAAAGTTGCATGGCGTTCGGATTTTCCATGGGTTTGCTTCGATATCGTGTTTATATTGTCGTACGTTATGATTCCGGTTGTCTAATCTTTGTGCATTTAATGCACACTGCATAAAAATGGCCAATAAGGATTTCATACAAAAAAACTACAAACAATAAGGTTAATGAAGGCTAAGATAAAAACTCAATAAAAGAGACTTCACCAGCGGAATCTGATATTTCAGATATTGAGTATGATGATATGTTATCAGAACCTATTTTGAAGTGCTTAAACTAAATGGGAATTGATTTCCGTAAAAGCCATGATCGAATGCTCACGCTATCATAAAAAATAAGATAATATAGGACATCTTGTTTGTTTGTCTGTCAAAGGTCCACCAGGCAAGCAAAGCCCAGACCGGTTTAGGAGACATGATAACTGCTTTTGGCCTTATCGATTGGCTTATTGCAGGCAAGCTAAAGGCAAAAGGTAATGTGTTCTTCGGAAGAGCAAATGAGCTAAGCTAACTTAACTCATTTAGAAATAAAAATGGAAAAAAGTGTTTTCTGGCGATAACAATACTATAAATAATCTGCTGTCAACCAGACAAGATGCCTTTGCTTAAGTTAATGCCAATTTAATTAATAGCAAAGCCGTTAGCTGATCAGACCATGCATTATTTTGTATATTTAAAGTTATGAACAAAAAGAGGAAGAGATAACGTACTTGGATAGATTCTTTAAGTTTGAAATCTATCGAGATTTCAAAGCAAGATGTTCACAGTGATCTTACTTTTAGGCCGGGTGACAGAGTGGTTATGTAGAGGACTGCAAATCTTTGTACGTCGGTTCAATTCCGGTCCCGGCTTCCAATAATATGATGCTGAAAAGCAACATCAGATAAATTTTGCCCTTTAGCCATTAACTTTTTCAATTTTAATGCTGCCTTATACGAATATGAAGAAGAAAATCAAACAACATTAAACATTTCTTAATAAAGTTAATATATAGTTAGGGCAGTTTATTGAAAGGAGGTCTTTCATGCCAAAACAAATGATTACCCATAAAGGAATAAATTGAATCTAAACTCCTAAAGCTGCTTTCTTTAATGCTTTTGCTGTTATCAGGTAAACATAGTAAATATGAGCAATATCCTTAACTGAAGCTCTATATTTCATGGCAATTCTGATTTTTGTATTAGCGATAATGATGTGTATTTAATTTGTTTCGGAGCAAGACAACTTAATTATTTGACTCATAAACCAATGTCTTAAGCCACAACGCCATATCTTTAGTAGGTATGGGTTTTTTTCTTTTTATCTCAAAGTACCTACGATTTAGATTAACATGTACCTGTCCAGCCTTTTTTCTGCACAATCAAAGAAATTTATAGGTATTTTTCCTTTTATCCGTACAAATTACTTTCCATTTTCTTTATTGGGTTCTTATTTGTGTCTTAAGTAGTTTCATTTATTTGCCTTTTTAAGCACAATATCATTACTGATGATTCTATTCGCTGACATGTAATTTTTGAATGGAAAATCAAGTCCTTGTGAATAGACAAGGCTAGGTGCGACGGTTTCGCAAAAAAGTTAATGGAGCACATTATGATCCATTAGCCTAATTAAGTCAACTCGACTCCGTCCACCCGAAGGGCGTGAAAACCGTAATGCCAGCCAAATAAATTTCCTGTCCGGGCATGCCGGCCCAAGCCTGCAGCGCTTCGGAATGAAGGCCCGTTTGGAGACATTAGTTTGCTAAATCAACATACAATAAGATTGTATCATAAATGAAAATCCCATTTCTTTCTCTACTTCCATTTACCTAAGAAACACCGAGATGATGATAGGCATAGGATGACCCATTGAAAATCAACATTAGCTTAATGTTAGTTTCCTTATGGCCATCTCTTATCTTGCCTGTCAAAAAGTTACTTGCGAATAACGGGAATCGAACCCATATCCTCTGCTTGGAAGGCAGATAATCTACCGTTAATCTATATTCGCTTAAGTTTCATTCCCAGATATTCTAAATAAATCGTTTCTATAATACAAATTAACCAAAGTGGCCTTCCATGCGTGCGCAAAGACCTTGTCTTGCTCAAGCGCCTAGTAAAATGCAAGTGATGGATTATTTATGTTTAATTCGTTTCATATACGATGATTCATGGAACGCCATCGATGAAAACTTTCCGTTCATATCTCTCCAATGAGTAAGCGAAAATTCCTTAGCGAGTTGCGATCCGTTAAGGTTGCAAAAAAAGGACTCGCACCATTAGAGTTAAGATTAAGGTTAGATCCCTAATGTATATCGGCCCGGTCTTTGGGATCCGTATCCATTGTAAGCCGGGCCTTAAGACCTGGAGTTATGAGAAATGGTATTTTCTTTGTTTTTGCTATCAGAAAGTCTTTGGGCATTGTTAAGATTATAGGCATTTTTGGGATCATATCAAAAAGACCTTTGGCCGGCTAAAGGAATGGAAACGAAAAGAAATGAAATTTGTTAAAAGTAAAGTCTCGTATGGTTTTGACGTACTTCTATCCTCGACAGATAGCCCAGCATTAAAAGCTGGTCAGAGCTTATGGTTACCCGGTTGGTTAGATGCTATTAATAATAATAGTAACTCATTATTTTTCAGTATTGGACCCGGAGGTTCACCACGCTATTGCTTTGGGTTTACACACGTTGATTCTAGTGAAAGGTGCTTTAGATGTGCGTGGTTCCAAACTCATGCCAGATAAAAAGGAATTTGGTTATAGTTTTCCCTGTGACGGGCCGGGTAGGGGAGGTACCTGCGATATATCTCAGTCCAATGGCAGCTCCCTTCAATCCAAAGCAAGGCTTTAAGTATCCTTCGGGGTCCTACAAAGCAGTATACTATCACCCCTACTATGCAGTATTTACTACTTGGGGCTATTCAAGTATTGTCAACACGGGAGGCTAAGGCATGGTGTCTTATGTAAAGCCACGTATTAGATTGGCAAAATTAATATCAATACCGCCTACCATACTAAAGCTCGTTATGCTGCAGCTAAGTGGGTTCTTCACCACGAGACTCTAGCTGCTAAGCCGCCGTGTGATGGTTGCCGAGGTGGAGGGAAAGGAAAAAGGGCAAACCCTCGACCAAACCACTTTCGTGAAAAAAACTAGGGACGGAGTCGAACCGTCATTCCAGGACCAACACATTGCCATTATGTTACCTAGTTGGAGGTGACCTTGGCCACCCGAAACTAACGAAACGAAAGAAAGAACAAGGCCATAATGATTTCATATTTAACAATCCCGAGTCAAGCTAATACAATGGCCCTTCCTTTAGCTACAAACAATAGTTTCCCAAACAAAGCCAGCCTTCCTTGAGCTACAAACAATGGTTTCCGTCTGTTTTTGATATTTATAACTGTTTGTATCGTTTGCTGATAGCAGTCAAGCGCGTCGAAATAGTATGTTTTTGGCAAGTAACGGGATTTGAACCCGTGTTTTCAGATTCACAATCTGACACTCTAACCTATTAAGTTATACTCGCCCTCGGGGCTCTTTGCAAGCTCCTTTAGATCCAATATAGGCCCAAGCAAGTCTGGGATCGATTTGACTAAATATAAAAGGAGAATCGGTTAAAATGAGACAGAGCTTTCGTTTCTCTTATCTACCCATCTTAATAGGCAAATATGCTCACTATCGGACTTGAACCGATAACCCATAATGGAACAGATTTTGAGTCTATCGTGTCTACCATTTTCACCAAGTGAGCAAACAAAGCTCTCATCAAAGGAAATGTACAATAGGAATTTTCCTTACCTGGCCTGCTTAATCCAATCCTTTTTTGAAACCACCCAGTTGCGCTTTATTTATGGAGCTTGCTTTAATTTGGTCAAGCCCTAAATATCTTATCAAGACATAAAATTTTTGCCGCATTTTGTAGCTGGTTTTCATTTATCTATGTTTCTTTCTCGTTGTCCAACCTTTTCACTCTTTCATTAGTTCATATCCGTCTATTAAGGAACCAAGTAACCGAATATGCTTAGCATATACGAAGCCAGCTGAGATGAAAGGAAAAGATTTGAATCTTTATCAGCTCATTATTATTATTATTCCCAATGGGTGTAATTGTTATTATTTAGTTTAGTTTCATTTAGTAGCGGATTGTTTTGAACGAAGGCTTGTTTTCTTCTATAACATGATTTTTTTTCCTAAATCTTAATCAATATCCATACAACAGCCAGCGAAAGTGGCGAAATGGTAGACGCGCTATCTTGAGGTGATAATGAGGCCACTCATGGGAGTTCAATTCTCCTCTTTCGTAATCGTTTCTGAATAGAGCAAACAAGGCCCTAGTAAGTGGAATTCTTTTATTTTCAAATGTTAAGGATCCGCGCAGCTGATAAGATTTCATTAAATTACTACAGCTAGGCGAATTGCATATGGATCCAGGCTCGATAAGTAGCTTTCAGACTTGATAAGTGGCTTTCAGACAATGGCTATGGACTGCTAGTAGATGGCATTTTGGATAATCCAGTTTCTATCCCTTTCCGCATTATATATCAAATTCTTAAAAAAGGTACCAGGTCAGGGAGTTAAAAGCCCAATGCTCTACCAACTAAACCATACACCCAAGTATTATTATTACTATTATCCATTCTAAGAGAAATTTTTATATAGTAATTGAACGACAAGAAACAACTCCCAGTTCACCGAGCAATAGCTGAATGTAAAAGAATGGCTGCCATATTTACGTTAATCAGAGGTAAGGCCGTGAGTCATTATGTCAGGAAGGATTGTCAATGTTCCTTTCATCCATCCACCCTTATCGCCTAGTGTAGGTCAGGAGTCCGGAACGTGAGATGGCCTTACAGCCCAGCCTAGCCGCTTGGTTTTGGCTCTACAATGTTACACAATACCCTATTGATTGCCCTCTGATCCAGTCACTCAGCCAATCAAACCAATTACACCTGCCTACGCGTTTTTGAATTTTCCTGGCTTAAGGTTTTTTGAGCGACAATTTATATCTCTGACAATTCATAATTTACCTAGCCAACCCTTAACGTCAAAGCTGAGTACTTTGTGTTCTCAAAGTCGTAGGTCCATTTGATAGGGCATGGTAATGTGCATAGTCTTGTAGTGGGCGATCCTATGCTCGGCGAGTTTCACTAGCCAGCCCAGCGCTCGTGCTCATCGGAACTAAAATTTCTAGTCGGATTGCCATCATGTGGGGAGGTTTAACATAAAGTTTTGGCATGCTTTGCCTTGCCATAGCAAAATAAAGCAATTTATCTTGTTTTGCCGTAGCAGCTTTAAGGGGAATCCAAGGTAAGGTGTGTTGATCGGCTGGCTAGTCATTGGCAGCAAGTGTATGCCTTATCATAGTAAAGCAAAGCAATCACTCTTTTTTGGCATGCAAAGCTCTGCCTACGTAAAAGGCAATCTCTATTGATTGCTATAGATATCTATATATCAGATAGATGAAATAGTGAATAAACCACCGAAAAAGATTCAAACCTTCGAATGACAAAATCAAAACCCGTTGCCTTACCACTTGGCCACGCTTCACAAGCATAAAAAACATATATTTTTATAGATAACAATGGCGAGATCTTTAAAAGGCAATTGAACTAACGAGGAAAACAGCCTATAGCACAAACAATAAAGGATAATTACCTATGTCATTAAAAATAAAAAACTAAACGACATCCAATCAAGCATTAGGCAAGCCATATAGGAAACGATAATAAGATCCCGGGAGTAGATCTCGCTGTCAAGAGGAAACCGGAGGGCCTGTACCACCCGCATTTGGAAACCTACTAGCAATGAAAAAGCACCTAGCGGACGCCAAATAATAGAAAAGAAGTCTGTATACCACCATATGCTGCACTTCGTTAAAAGCAGCACTCTGTCGAGATGCCTAGCCTGCCTAGCTATGCTTGGGCGAGATCCATCAAGCAATGAGATAGCCGTATGATGGGTGACTCGCACGTTTGATTTGGAAAGCATTTATTTAGCCTATACCATTCACAGCGCGGCAGGAGCTAGCTGTCTGTGCGAGATTTGCTTGCCTACCCTTTACCGCTATACTTCGTCATTGAGTTGATTATGCGAAAGTAGGCCTGCCTTCTGTCACTACTAGACAGTACAGATAAATGATTAACTTTACCATATTAGTTAAAGAACCCTATCAAAGTAAAAAATATTAGCTGACAGATACGTCAAGAAAACCATTGAAAACACTGATTATTTACCCATTTTGCTAGTGAAAAAGAAAGATGACACGATACATCTTTGTATTATCGATAGAGCTTCAAATAAGGTAATTATTAAACTTGTTTTTCAATGTAAAAGAGTTGTTTGACTAACTTAAAGGTGCAAAGTATTTTACAAAGACTAACCTTAGGCAAGGTTTTCATCAAGTTAGAATTAGAGCTTAGGATATTTTCAAAACTGCATTTCGAACAAGTTATGAATACTATGAGTTTTTAGTTATGCCTTTTGGTTTGATTAACGTTCGACTACTTTCATAATACTTATGTTTTAAAACCTTATTTAGGTCAGTTTATATTGGTTTTTCCTGATTATATCTTTGTTTTTGATAAAGTAAGAAAAGAACACTTTATTTGTTTGCTTTATT